>NW_026736866.1:0-57000 GCF_949786415.1 Peromyscus eremicus | reverse complement strand
CAACTCTTGCTCGTAGGACTAGAAACTGCATGTGATTCAACTCCATTTAGGACTGGGAAACAAATGCTAGCTCGCATACATGAAACACACTCTGCTTTTGAGAAAAGAGTACTCTTCTACTCTACTGTGTTTCCTATGCGGTCCGAACAGTGAGTTTGCACAGAACAAAATAACTGTGCTTCCTACACACACGGGCCATATCTAGTTCAACTCTGCTTAGGAAACCAACAAGAACAGTAGCTCCTCTTCAGTCCTATACACTGTACTTGCTGGGAACAGACGCGAGTGCTATTTGTACTGTTTACGGCAATGGGAGCACAATAGTGACTTTCCTTACCAGAAAACAACTCTTGATCGTAGGACCAGAAACTGCATGTGATTCAACTCCACTTAGGAGTGGAAAACAAACGCTAGGTCGCCTTACATGAAACACACTCTACTTTTGAGAAAAGAGCACTCTTCTACTCTACTGTGTTTCCTATGTGTTCCGAACAGTGAGCTTGCTCAGAACAAAAAAAACTGTACTTCCTACTCACACGGCCATATCTAGTTCAAGTCTGCTTAGGAACCTGACAAGAACAGTATATCCTCTTCAGTCCAATACACTGTACTTGCTGGGAACAGACGCCAGTACTATGGCAATGGCAGCGCAATAGTGACTCTTCTTACCAGAAAACAACCCTTGCTCGTAGTACGAGAAACTGCATGTGATTCCACTCCATTTAGGACTGGGAAACAAACGGTAGCTACCCTTACAAGAAACACACTCTGCTTTAGAGAAAAGAGCACTCTTCTACTCTACTGTGTTTCCTATGGGGTCCAAACAGTGAGCTTGCTCAGAACAAAAGAACTGTGCTTCCTACACACACGGCCCATATCTAGTTCAACTCTGCTTAGGAAACTGACAAGAACAGTAGCTCCTATTCAGTCCAATACACTGTACTTACTGAAAAAAGACGCGAGTGCTATTTGCACTGTGTATGGCAATGGGAGCCCAATAGTGACTCTTCTTACCATAAAACAACTCTTGCTCGTAGGACCAGAAACTGCATGTAATTCAACTCCATTTAGGACTGGGAAACAAAAGCTAGCTCACCTTAAAAGAAACACACTCTGCTTTAGAGAAAAGAGCACTCTTCTACTCTGCTGTGTTTCCTATAGGGCCAGAACAGTGAGCTTGCTCAGAACAAAAGAACTGTGCTTCCTACACACACGGGCCATATCTAGTTCAACTCTACTTAGGAAACTGACAAGAACAGTAACTCCTATTCAGTCCAATACACTGTACTTGCTGGGAAAAGAAGCGAGTGCTATTTGCCTTGCATAAGGCAATGGGCACGCAATATTGACTTTCCTTTCCAGAAAACAACTCTTGTTCTTAGGACCAGAAACTGCATGTGACTCAAATCCATTTAGGACTGGGAAACAAATGCTAGCTCGCCTTACAAGAAACACACTCAGCTTTTGAGAAAAGAGCACTCTTCTCCTCTACTGTGTTTCCTATGGGGTCTGAACAGTGAGCTTGCTCAGAACAAAAGAACTGTGCTTCCTACACACACGGGCCATATCTAGTTCAACTCTGCTTAGGAAACTGACAAGAACAGTAGCTCCTCTTCAGTCCGATACACTGTACTTGCTGGGAACAGACGCGAGATCTATTTGCACTATGTATGGCAAGGGGAGCTCAATAGTGACTTTCCTTACCAGAAAACAACTCTTGCTCGTAGGACCAGAGACTGCATGTGATTCCACTCCATTTAGGACTGGGAAACAAATGCTAGCTCGCCTTACAAAAACACACTCTGCTTTAGAGAAAAGAGCACTCTTCTACTCTACTGTGTTTCCTATAGGGCCAGAACAGTGAGCTTGCTCAGAACAAAAGAACTGTGCTTCCTACACACGGGCCATATCTAGTTCAACTCTGCTTAGGAAACTGACAAGAACAGTAGCTCCTCTTCAGTCCAAGACACTGTACTTTCGGGGAACAGACGCGAGTGCTATTTGCACTGTGTATGGCAATTGGAGCACAATAGTGACTCGTCTTACCAGAAAACAACTCTTGCTCGTTGGACAAAAAACTGCATGTGACTCAACTCCATTTAGGACTGGGAAACAAACGCTAGCTCGCTTTACAAGACACACACTCTGCTTTTGAGAAAAGAGCACTCTTCTACTCTACTGTGTTTCCTTTTGGGTCTGAACAGTGAGCTTGCTCAGAACAAAAGGACTGTGCTTCCTACACACACGGCCATAACTAATTCAATTCTGCTTAGGAACCTGACAAGAACAGTAGATCCTCTTCAGTCCAATACACTGTACTTGCTGCTAACAGACGCCAGTGCTATTTGTCCTGTGTACGGCAATGGCAGCGCCATAGTGACTCTTCTTACCATAAAACAACTCTTGCTCGTAGGACCAGAAACTGCATGTGATTCAACTCCATTTAGGACTAGGAAACAAAAGCTAGCTCACCTTACAAGAAACACACTCTGCTTTAGAGAAAAGAGCACTCTTCTACTCTACTGTGTTTCCTATGGGGCCAGAACAGTGACCTTGCTCATAACAAAAGAACTCTGCTTCCTACACACGGGCCATATCTAGTTCAACTCTGCTAAGGAAACGGACAAGAACAGTAGCTCCTCTTCAGTCCGATACACTGTACTTGTTGGGAACAGACGCGAGTGCTATTTGTCCTGTGTATGGCAATGGCAGCACAATAGTGACTCTTCTTACCATAAAACAACTCTTGCTCGTAGGACCAGAAACTGCATGTGATTCAACTCCATTTAGGACTGGGAAACAAAAGCTAGCTCACCTTACAGAAACACACTCTGCTTTTGAGAAAAGAGCACTCTTCTACTCTACTGTGTTTCCAATGGGGTCCAAACAGTGAGCTTGCTCAGAATAAAGAACTGTGCTTCCTACACACGGGCCATATCTAGTTCAACTCTGCTTAGGAAACTGACAAGAACAGTAGCTCCTCTTCAGTCCAATACACTGTACTTGCGGGGAACAGACGTGAGTGCTATTTGCACTGTGTATGGCAATTGGAGCACAATAGTGACTTGTCTTACCAGAAAACAACTCTTGCTCGTTGGACAAAAAACTGCATGTGACTCAACTCCATTTAGGACTGGGAAACAAACGCTAGCTCGACTTCCAAGAAACACACTCTGCTTTTGAGAAAAGAGCACTCTTCTACTCTACTGTGTTTCCTATGTGTTCCGAACAGTGAGCTTGCTCAGAACAAAAGAACTGTGCTTCCTACACACACGGCCATATCTAGTTCAACTCTGCTTAGGAACCTGACAAGAACAGTAGAACCTCTTCAGTCCAATACACTGTACTTGCTGGGAACAGATGTGAGTGCTATTTGTTCTGTGTATGTCAATGGCAGCGCAATAGTGACTCTTCTTACCAGAAAACAACTCTTGCTCATAGGACCAGAAACTGCATGTGATTAATCTCCATTTAGGACTGGGAAACAAACTCTAGCTCGCTTTACAAGAAACACACTCTGCTTTTGAGAAAAGAGCACTCTTCTACTCTACTGTGTTTCCTATAGGGCCAGAACAGTGAGCTTGCTCAGAAAAAAAGAACTGTGCTTCCTACACACACGGGCCATATCTAGTTCATTTCTGCTTAGGAAACTGAGAAGAACAGTAGCTCCTCTTCAGTCCAATACACTGTACTTGCTGGGAACAGACGGGAGGGCTATTTGCACTGTGTATGGCAATGGGAGCGCAATAGTGACTTTCCTTACCAGAAAACAACTCTTGCTCGTAGGACCAGAAACTGCATGTGATTCCACTCCATTTAGAACTGGGAAACAAATGCTAGCTCACGTTACAAAAACACACTCTGCTTTAGAGAAAAGAGCACTCTTTTACTCTACTGTGTTTCCTATGATATCCAAACAGTGAGCTTGCTCAGAACAAAAGAACTGTGCTTCCTACACATACGGACCATGTCTAGTTCAACTCTGCTTAGGAAACTGACAAGAACAGTAGCTCCTATTCACTCCAATACACTGTACTTGCTGGGAAAAGACTCGAGTGCTATTTGCCTTGTATAGGGTAATGGGAGCGCAATAGTGACTTTCCTTACCAGAAAACAACTCTTGCTCGTAGGACCAGAAACTGCATATGATTCAACTCCATTTAGGACTAGGAAACAAACGCTAGCTCGCCTTACAAAAACACACTCTGCTTTTGAGAAAAGAGCACTCTTCTACTCTACTGTGTTTCCTATGGTGTCCGAACAGTGAGCTTGCTCAGAACAAAAGAACTGTGCTTCCTACACACATGGCCATATCTAGTTCAATTCTGCTTAGGAACCTGACAATAACAGTAGATCCTCTTCAGTCCAATACACTGTACGTGCTGGGAACAGACGCCAGTGCTATTTGTCCTGTGTATGGCAATGGCAGCACAATAGTGACTCTTCTTACCATAAAACAACTCTTGATCGTAGGACCAGAAACTGCATGTGATTCAACTCCATTTAGGACTGGGAAACAAAAGCTAGCTCACCTTACAGAAACACACTCTGCTTTAGAGAAAAGAGCACTCTTCTACTCTACTGTGTTTCCTATAGGGCCAGAACAGTGAGCTTGCTCAGAACAAAGAACTGTGCTTCCTACACACGGGCATATCTAGTTCAACTCTGCTTAGGAAACTGACAAGAACAGTAGCTCCTCTTCAGTCCGATACACTGTACTTGCAGGGAACAGACGCGAGTGCTATTTGCACTGTGTATGGCAATTTGAGCACAATAGTGACTCTCCCTACCAGAAAACAACTCTTGCTCATAGGACAAAAACCTGCATGTGACTCAACTCCATTTAGGACTGGGAAACAAACGCTAGCTCGCCTTACTAGAAACACACTCTGCTTTTGAGAAAAGAGCACTCTTCTACTATACTGTGTTTCCTATGGGGTCCGAACACTGAGCTTGCTCAAAACAAAAGAACTGTGCTTCCTACACACACGGCCATATCTAGTTCAATTCTGCTTAAGAACCTGACAAGAACAGTAGATTCTCTTCAGTCCCATACAGTGTACTTGCTGGGTACAGACGCCAGTGCTATTTGTCCTGTGTATGGCAATGGCAGCGCAATAGTGACTCTTCTTACCATAAAACAACTCTTGCTTGTAGGACCAGAAACTGCATGTAATTCAACTCCATTTAGGACTGGGAAACAAGAGCTAGCTCACCTTACAAGAAACACACTCTGCTTTAGTAAAAAGAGCACTCTTCTACTCTACTGTGTTTCCTATAGGGCCAGAACAGTGAACTTGCTCAGAACAAAAGAACTGTGCTTCCTACACACACCGGCCATATCTAGTTCAACTCTGCTTAGGACACTGACAAGAACAGTAGCTCCTCTTCAGTCCAATACACTGTACTTGCGGGGAACAGACACGAGTGCTATTTGCACTGTGTATGGCAATTGGAGCGCAATAGTGACTTGTCTTACCAGAAAACAACTGTTGCTCGTAGGACAAAAAACTGCATGTGACTCAACTCCATTTAGGACTGGGAAACAAACACTAGCTCGACTTCCAAGAAGCACACTCTGCTTTTGAGAAAAGAGCACTCTTCTACCTCTTCTACTCTACTGTGTTTCCTATGTGTTTTCCGAACAGTGAGCTTGCTCAGAACACAAAAACTGTGCTTCCTACACACACGGGCCATATCTAGTTCAATTCTACTTAGGAAACTGACAAGAACAGTAGAACCTCTTCAGTCCAATACACTGTACATGCTGGGAACAGACGCCAGTGCTATTTGCCCTGTGTATGACAATTGGAGCGCAATAGTGACTCTTCTTACCAGAAAACAACTCTTGTTCGTAGGACAAGATACTGCATGTGATTCCACTCGATTTAGGACTGGGAAAGAAACGCTAGCTCGCCTTACAAGAAACACACTCTGCTTTTGAGAAAAGAGCACTCTTCTACTCTGCTGTGTTTCCTATAGGGCCAGAACAGTGAACTTGCTCAGAACAAAAGAACTGTGCTTCCTACACACAGGGGACATATCTGGTTCAACTCTGCTTAGGAATCTGACAAGAACAGGAGCTCCTATTCAGTCCAATACTCTGTACATGCAGGGAACAGACGCCAGTGCTCTTTGCACTGTGTATGGCAAAGGGAGCGCAATAGTGACTCTTCTTACCAGAAAAAAACTCTTGCTCGTAGGACCAGAAACTGCAAGGGATTCAATTCCATTTCTGACTGGGAAACAAACACTAGCTCGCCTTTCAAGAAATGCACCCTGCTTTTGAGAAAAGAGCACTCTTCTACTCTATAGTGTTTCCTATGGGGTCCGAACAGTGAGCTTGCTAAGAACAAATGAACTGTGCTTCCTACACACACGGGCCATATCTAGTTATACTCTGCTTAGGAAACTAACAAGAACAGTAGAACCTCTTCAGTACAATACACTGTACTTGCTGGGAACAGACGCGAGTGCTATTTGCACTATGTATGGCAATGGGAGTACAACAGTGACTTTCCTTACCAGAAAACAACTCTTGCTCATATGACCAGAAACTGCATGTGATTCAACTCCATTTAGGACTGGGAAACAAATGCTAGCTCGCCTTACAAGAAACACACTCTGCTTTTGAGAAAAGAGCACTCTTCTACTCTTCTGTGTATCCTATAGGGCCAGAACAGTGAGCTTGATCAGAACAAGAGAACTGTGCTTCCTACACACACGGCCATATCTAGTTCAATTCTGCTTAGGAAACTGACTAGAACAGTAGATCCTCTTCAGTCCAATACACTGTACATGCTGGGAACAGACGCCAGTGCTATTTGCCCTGTGTATGACAATGGGAGCACAATAGTGACTCTTCTTACCAGAAAACAACTCTTGCTCGTAGGACCACAAACTGCATGGGATTCAACTCCATTTAGTACTGTGAAACAAACGCTATCTTGCCTTACAAGAAACACACTCTGCTTTTGAGAAAAGAGCACGCTTCTACTCTATTGTGTTTCCAATGGGGTCTGAACAGTGAGCTTGCTCAGAACAAAAGAACTGTGCTTCCTACACACACGGCCATATCTAGTTCAACTCTGCTTAGGAAACTGACAAGAACAGTAGCTCCTCTTCAGTCCAATACACTGTACTTGCTGGAAACAGACGCGACTGCTATTTGCACTGATTATGGCAATGGGAGCGCAATAGTGACTTTCCTTAAGAGAAAACAACTCTTGCTGGTAGGACCAAAAACTGCATGTGATTCAACTCCATTTAGGACTGGAAACAAACGCTAGCTCGCCTTACAAGAAACACACTCTGCTTTTGAGAAAAGAGCACTCTTCTACTCTACTGTGTTTCCTATAGGGCCAGAACAGAGAGCTTGCTCAGAACAAAAGAACTGTGCTTCCTACATACACGGCCATAACTAGTTCAATTCTGCTTAGGAACCTGACAAGAACAGTAGGTTCTCTTCAGTCCAATATACCGTACATGCTGGGAACCAACGCCAGTGCTATTTGCCCTGTGTATGACAATGGGAGCGCAATATTGACTCTTCTTACCAGAAAACAACTCTTGCTCGTAGGACCAGAAACTGCATGTGATTCAACTCCATTTAGGACTGGGAAAAAAACGCTAGCTCGCCTTACAAGAAACACACTCTGCTTTTGAGAAAAGAGCACTCTTCTACTCTACTGTGTTTCCTATGTGTTCCGCACAGTGAGCTTGCTCAGAACAAAAGAACTGTGCTTCCTACACACACGGGCCGTATCTAGTTCAACTCTGCTTAGAAAAGTGACAAGAACAGAAGCTGCTCGTCATTCGAATACACTGTACTTGCTGGGAACAGACGCCAGTGCTATTTGCACTTCTATGGCAATGGGAGCCCAATAGTGACTCTTCTTACCAGAAAAAAACTCTTGCTCGTAGGACCAGAAACGGCATGGGAATCCACTCCATTTCTGACTGGGAAGCAAATACTAGCTCGCCTTTCAAGAAACACAATCTAATTTTGAGAAAAGAGCTCTCATCTACTCTACTGTGTTTCCGATGGTGTCCGCACAGTGTGCTTTCTCAGAACGAAAGAACTGTGCTTCCTACACATACGAGCCATATCTAGTTCAACTCTGGTTAGGAAACTGACAAGAACAGTAGCTCCTGTTCAGTCCAATACACTGTATTGCTGGGAACAGACGCGAGTGCTATTTGCACTATGAATGGGAATGGGAGCGCAATAGTGACTTTCCTTACCAGAAAACAACTCTTGCTTATAGGAACAGAAACTGCATGTGATTCAACTCCATTTAGGACTGGGAAACAAATGCTAGCTCGCCCTACAGGAAACACACTCTGCTTTTGAGAAAAGGGCACTCTTCTACTCTATTGTGTTTCCTACGGGGTCCGAACTGTGAGCTTGCTCAGAACAAAAGAACTGTGCTTCCTACACACACGGGCCATATCTAGTTCAACTCTGCTTAGGAAACTGACAAGAACAGCAGCTGCTCTTCAGTCCAATACACTGTACTTGCTGGGAACAGACGCGAGTGGTATTTGCACTGTGTATGGCAATGGGAGCACAATAGTGACTCTTCTTACCAGAAAACAACTCTTGCTCGTAGTACCAGAAACTGCATGGGACTCAACTCCATTTCTGACTGGGAAACAAACACTAGCTCGACTTTCAAGAAAAACAATCAAATTTTGGGAATAGAGCACTCATCTACTCTACTGTGTTTCCTATGATGTCCGCATAGTGTGCTTTCTCAGAACAAAAGAACTGTGCTTCCTACACACATGGGATATATCTGGTTCAACTCCTCTTATGAAAATGACAAGAACAGTAGCTCCTCTTCAGTCCAATACACTGTACTTGCTGGGAACAGACGCGAGTGCTATTTGCACTATGTATGGGAATGGAAGCGCAATAGTGACTTTCTTTACCAGAGAACAACTCTTGCTCATAGGACCAGAAACTGGATGTGATTCAACTCCATTTAGGACTGGGAAACAAATGCTAGCTCGCCTTACAAGGAACACACTCTGCTTTTGAGAAAAGGGCACTCTTCTACTCTATTGTGTTTTCTACGGGGTCCGAACTGTGAGCTTGCTCAGAACAAAAGACCTGTGCTTCCTACACACACGGACCATATCTGGTTCAACTCTGCTTAGGAACCTGACAAGAACAGTAGATCCTCTTCAGTCCAATACACTGTACTTGCTGGGAACAGACGCAAGTGCTATTTGCCCTGTGTATGGCAATGGGAGCGTAATAGTGACTTTCCTTACCAGAAAACAACTCTTGCTCGTAGGACCAGAAACTGCATGTGATTCCACTCCATTTAGGACTGGAAACAAACACAAGCTCGCCTTACAAGAAACACACTCTGCTTTTGAGAAAAGAGTACTCTTCTACTCTACTGTGCTTCCTAAGGGGTCCGAACAGTGAGCTTGCTCAGAACAAAAGAACTGTTCTTCTTACACACGACCATATCTAGTTCAATTCTGTTTAGGAACCTGACAAGAACAGTAGATCCTCTTTAGTCCAATATACTGTACTTGCTGGGAACAGACGCCAGTGCTATTTGTCCTGTGTATGGCAATGGCAGCGCAATAGTGACTCTTCTTACCATAAAACAACTCTTGCTCATAGGACCAGAACCTGCAAGTGTTTCAACTCCATTTAGGACTGGGAAACAAAAGCTAGCTCACCTTACAAGAAACACACTCTGCTTTTGAGAAAAGAGCACTCTTCATCTCTACTGTGTTTCCTATGGGGTCCGAACAGTGAGCTTGCTCAGAACAAAAGAACTATGACTCCTACACACACGTGCTATATCTAGTTCAACTCTGCTTAGGAAACTGACAAGAACAGTAGCTCCTCTTCAGTCCAATACACTTTACTTGCGGGGAACAGACGCGAGTGCTATTTGCACTGTGTATGGCAATTGGAGCACAATAGTGACTCGTCTTACCAGAAAACAACTCTTGCTCGTAGGACCAAAAACTGCATGTGACTCAACTCCATTTAGGACTGGGAAACAAACGCTAGTTCGACTTCGAAGAAACACACTCTTCTTTTGATAAAAGAGCACTCTTCTACTCTACTGTGTTTCCTATAGGGCCAGAACAGTGAGCTTGCTCGGAAAAAAAGAACTGTGCTTCCTACACACACGGGCCATATCTAGTTCAACTCTGCTTAGGAAACTGAGAAGAACAGTAGCTCCTCTTCAGTCCAATACACTGTACTTGCTGGGAACAGACGGGAGGGCTATTTGCACTGTGTGTGGCAATGGGAGCGCAATAGTGACTTTCCTTACCAGAAAACAACTCTTGCTCGTAGGACCAGAAACTGCATGTGATTCCACTCCATTTAGGACTGGAAAACAAACGGTAGCTTGCCTTACAAGAAACACACTCTGCTTTAGAGAAAAGAGCACTCTTCTACTCTACTGTGTTTCCTATGGGGTCCAAACAGTGAGCTTGCTCAGAACAAAAGAACTGTGCTTCCTACACACACGGCCCATATCTAGTTCAACTCTGCTTAGGAAACTGACAAGAACAGTAGCTCCTATTCAGTCCAATACACTGTACTTGCTGGGAAAAGACGCGAGTGCTATTTGCACTGTGTATGGCAATGGGAGCGCAATAGTTACTTTCCTTACCAGAAAACAACTCTTGCTCGTAGGACTAGAAACTGCATGTGATTCAACTCCATTTAGGACTGGGAAACAAATGCTAGCTCGCATACATGAAACACACTCTGCTTTTGAGAAAAGAGTACTCTTCTACTCTACTGTGTTTCCTATGCGGTCCGAAGAGTGAGTTTGCACAGAACAAAATAACTGTGCTTCCTACACACACGGGCCATATCTAGTTCAACTCTGCTTAGGAAACCAACAAGAACAGTAGCTCCTCTTCAGTCCTATACACTGTACTTGCTGGGAACAGACGCGAGTGCTATTTGTACTGTTTACGGCAATGGGAGCACAATAGTGACTTTCCTTACCAGAAAACAACTCTTGATCGTAGGACCAGAAACTGCATGTGATTCAACTCCACTTAGGAGTGGGAAACAAAAGCTAGGTCGCCTTACATGAAACACACTCTACTTTTGAGAAAAGAGCACTCTTCTACTCTACTGTGTTTCCTATGTGTTCCGAACAGTGAGCTTGCTCAGAACAAAAAAACTGTACTTCCTACTCACACGGCCATATCTAGTTCAAGTCTGCTTAGGAACCTGACAAGAACAGTATATCCTCTTCAGTCCAATACACTGTACTTGCTGGGAACAGACGCCAGTACTATGGCAATGGCAGCGCAATAGTGACTCTTCTTACCAGAAAACAACCCTTGCTCGTAGTACGAGAAACTGCATGTGATTCCACTCCATTTAGGACTGGGAAACAAACGGTAGCTAGCCTTACAAGAAACACACTCTGCTTTAGAGAAAAGAGCACTCTTCTACTCTACTGTGTTTCCTATGGGGTCCAAACAGTGAGCTTGCTCAGAACAAAAGAACTGTGCTTCCTACACACACGGCCCATATCTAGTTCAACTCTGCTTAGGAAACTGACAAGAACAGTAGCTCCTATTCAGTCCAATACACTGTACTTACTGAAAAAAGACGCGAGTGCTATTTGCACTGTGTATGGCAATGGGAGCCCAATAGTGACTCTTCTTACCATAAAACAACTCTTGCTCGTAGGACCAGAAACTGCATGTAATTCAACTCCATTTAGGACTGGGAAACAAAAGCTAGCTCACCTTACAAGAAACACACTCTGCTTTAGAGAAAAGAGCACTCTTCTACTCTGCTGTGTTTCCTATAGGGCCAGAACAGTGAGCTTGCTCAGAACAAAAGAACTGTGCTTCCTACACACACGGGCCATATCTAGTTCAACTCTACTTAGGAAACTGACAAGAACAGTAACTCCTATTCAGTCCAATACACTGTACTTGCTGGGAAAAGACGCGAGTGCTATTTGCCTTGTGTAAGGCAATGGGCGCGCAATATTGACTTTCCTTTCCAGAAAACAACTCTTGTTCTTAGGACCAGAAACTGCATGTGACTCAAATCCATTTAGGACTGGGAAACAAATGCTAGCTCGCCTTACAAGAAACACACTCAGCTTTTGAGAAAAGAGCACTCTTCTCCTCTACTGTGTTTCCTATGGGGTCTGAACAGTGAGCTTGCTCAGAACAAAAGAACTGTGCTTCCTACACACACGGGCCATATCTAGTTCAACTCTGCTTAGGAAACTGACAAGAACAGTAGCTCCTCTTCAGTCCGATACAGTGTACTTGCTGGGAACAGACGCGAGATCTATTTGCACTATGTATGGCAAGGGGAGCGCAATAGTGACTTTCCTTACCAGAAAACAACTCTTGCTCGTAGGACCAGAGACTGCATGTGATTCCACTCCATTTAGGACTGGGAAACAAATGCTAGCTCGCCTTACAAAAACACACTCTGCTTTAGAGAAAAGAGCACTCTTCTACTCTACTGTGTTTCCTATAGGGCCAGAACAGTGAGCTTGCTCAGAACAAAAGAACTGTGCTTCCTACACACGGGCCCTATCTAGTTCAACTCTGCTTAGGAAACTGACAAGAACAGTAGCTCCTCTTCAGTCCGATACACTGTACTTGCTGGGAACAGACGCGAGTGCTATTTGCACTGTGTATGGCAATGGGAGCGCAATAGAGACTTTCCTTACCAGAAAACAACTCTTGCTCGTAGGACCAGAAACTGCATGTGATTCAACTCCATTAGGACTGGGAAACAAATGCTAGCTCGCCTTACATGAAACACACTCTGCTTTTGAGAAAAGAGCACTCTTCTACTCTACTGTGTTTCCTATGGGGTCCGAACAGTGAGCTTGCTCAGAACAAAACAACTGTGCTTCCTACACACGGGCCATATCTAGTTCAACTCTGCTTAAGAAACTGACAAGAACACAGGCTCCACTTCAGTCCAATACACTGTACTTGCGGGGAACAGACGTGAGTGCTATTTGCACTGTGTGTGGCAATTGGAGCACAATAGTGACTTTTCTTACCAGAAAACAACTCTTGCTCGTAGGACAAAAAATTGCATGTGACTCAACTCCATTTAGGACTGGGAAACAAACGCTAGCTCGACTTCCAAGAAACACACTCTGCTTTTGAGAAAAGAGCACTCTTCTACTCTACTGTGTTTCCTATGTGCTCCGAACAGTGAGCTTGCTCAGAACAAAAAAACTGTGCTTCCTACACACACGGCCATATCTAGTTCAAGTCTGCTTAGGAACCTGAGAAGAACAGTAGATCCTCTTCAGTCCATTACACTGTACTTGCTGGGAACAGACGCCAGTGCTATTTGTCCTGTGTATGGCAATGGCAGAGCAATAATGACTCTTCTTACCATAAAACAACTGTTGCTCATAGTACTAGAAACTGCATGTGATTCAACTCCATTTAGGACTGGGAAACAAACGCTAGCTCGCCTTCCAAGAAACACACTCTGCTTTAGAGAAAAGAGCACTCTTCTACTCTACTGTATTTCCTATAGGGCCAGAACAGTGACCTTGCTCAGAACAAAGGAACTGTGCTTCCTACACAGGGCCATAACTAGTTCAACTCTGCTTAGGAAACTGACAAGAAGAGTAGATCCTCTTCCGTCCAATACACTGTACTTGCTGGGAACAGACACGATCCTATTTGCACTGTGTATGGCAATGGGAGCACAATAGTGACTTTCCTTACCAGAAAACAACTCTTGCTCGTAGGACCAGTAACTGCATGTGATTCAAATCCATTTAGGATTGGGAAACAAATGCTAGCTCACCTTACATGAAACACACTCTGCTTTTGAGAAAAGAGCACTCCTCTACTCTACTGTGCTTCCTATGGGGTCCGAACAGTGAGCTTGCTAAGAACAAAAGAACTGTGCTTCCTACACACACGGGCCATATCTAGTTCAACTCTGCTTAGGAAACTGACAAGAACAGTAGCTCCTCTTCAGTCCAATACACTGTACTTGCGGGGAACAGACGCGAGTGCTATTTGCACTGTGTATGGCAATTGGAGCCTTATAGTGACTTGTCTTACCAGAAAAAAAACTCTTGCTCGTAGGACAAAAAACTGCATGTGACTCAACTCCATTTAGGACTGGGAAACAAACGCTAGCTCGACTTCCAAGAAACACACTCTGCTTTAGAGAAAAGAGCACTCTTCTACTCTACTGTGTTTCCTATGTGTTCCGAAAAGTGAGCTTGCTCAGAACAAAAAAACTGTGCTTCCTACACACACGGCCATATCTAGTTCAAGTCTCCTTAGGAACCTGACAAGAACAGTAGATCCTCTTCAATCCAATACACTGTACTTGCTGGGAACAGACGCCAGTGCTATTTGTCCTGTGTATGGAAATGGCAGCGCAATAGTGACTCTTCTTACCATAAAACATCTCTTGCTCGTAGGACCAGAAACTGCATGTTATTCAACTCCATTTTGGACTGGAAAACAAATGCTAATTCGCTTTACAAGAAACACACTCTGCTTTAGAGAAAAGAGCACTCTTCTACTCTACTGTGTTTCCTATGAGGTCCGAACAGTGAGCTTGCTCAGAACAAAAGAACTGTGCTTCCTACACACACGGGCTATATCTAGTTCAACTCTGCTTAGGAAACTGACAAGAACAGTAGCTCCACTTCAGTCCAATACCCTGTACTTGCTGGGAACAGACACGAGTGCTATTTGTCCTGTGTATGGCAATGGCAGCGCAATAGTGATTCTTCTTACCATAAAACAACTCTTGCTCGTAGGACCAGAAACTGCATGTGATTCAACTCCATTTAGGACTGGGAAACAAAAGCTAGCTCGCCTTACAAGAAACACACTCTGCTTTAGAGAAAAGAGCACTCTTCTACTCTACTGTGTTTCCTATGAGGTCCAAACAGTGAGCTTGCTCAGAACAAAAGAACTGTGCTTCCTACACACACCGGCCATATCTAGTTCAACTCTGCTTAGGAAACTGACAAGAACAGTAGCTCCTCTTCAGTCCAATACACTGTACTTGCGGGGAACAGACACGAGTGCTATTTGCACTGTGTATGGCAATTGGAGCACAATAGTGACTTTTCTTACCAGAAAACAACTCTTGCTCGTAGGACAAAGAACTGCATGTGACTCAACTCCATTTAGGACTGGGAAACAAACGCTAGCTCGACTTCCAAGAAACACACTCTGCTTTTGATAAAAGAGCACTCTTCTACTCTACTGTGTTTCCTATGTGCTCCGAACAGTGAGCTTCCTCAGAACAAAAAAACTGTGCTTCCTACACACACGGCCATATCTAGTTCAAGTCTGCTTAGGAACCTGAGAAGAACAGTAGATCCTCTTCAGTCCATTACACTGTACTTGCTGGGAACAGACGCCAGTGCTATTTGTCCTGTGTATGGCAATGGCAGAGCAATAATGACTCTTCTTACCATAAAACAACTCTTGCTCATAGTACTAGAAACTGCATGTGATTCAACTCCATTTAGGACTGGGAAACAAACGCTAGCTCGCCTTCCAAGAAACACACTCTGCTTTAGAGAAAAGAGCACTCTTCTACTCTACTGTATTTCCTATAGGGCCAGAACAGTGACCTTGCTCAGAACAAAAGAACTGTGCTTCCTACACAGGGCCATAACTAGTTCATTTCTGCTTAGGAAACTGACAAGAACAGTAGATCCTCTTCCGTCCAATACACTGTACTTGCTGGGAACAGACACGATGCTATTTGCACTGTGTATGGCAATGGGAGCGCAATAGTGACTTTCCTTACCAGAAAACAACTCTTGCTCGTAGGACCAGTAACTGCATGTGATTCAAATCCATTTAGGATTGGGAAACAAATGCTAGCTCGCCTTACATGAAACACACTCTGCTTTTGAGAAAAGAGCACTCTTCTACTCTACTGTGCTTCCTATGGGGTCCGAACAGTGAGCTTGCTAAGAACAAAAGAACTGTGCTTCCTACACACACGGGCCATATCTAGTTCAACTCTGCTTAGGAAACTGACAAGTACAGTAGCTCCTCTTCAGTCCAATACACTGTACTTGCGGGGAACATACGCGAGTGCTATTTGCACTGTGTATGGCAATTGGAGCCTTATAGTGACTTGTCTTACCAGAAAAAAAACTCTTGCTCGTAGGACAAAAAACTGCATGTGACTCAACTCCATTTAGGACTGGGAAACAAACGCTAGCTCGACTTCCAAGAAACACACTCTGCTTTAGAGAAAAGAGCACTCTTCTACTCTACTGTGTTTCCTATGAGTTCCGAAAAGTGAGCTTGCTCAGAACAAAAAAACTGTGCTTCCTACACACACGGCCATATCTAGTTCAAGTCTGCTTAGGAACCTGACAAGAACAGTAGATCCTCTTCAGTCCAATACACTGTACTTGCTGGGAACAGACGCCAGTGCTATTTGTCCTGTGTATGGCATAGGCAGCACAATAGTGACTCTTCTTACCAGAAAACAACTCTTGCTCGTAGGACCAGAAACTGCAAGTGATTCAACTCCATTTCGGACTGGGAAACAAACTTTAGCTCGCTTTACAAGAAACACACTCTGCTTTTGAGAAAAGAGCACTCTTCTACTCTACTGTGTTTCCTATGGTGTCCGAACAGTGAGCTTGCTCAGAACAAAAGAACTGTGCTTCCTACACACACGGCCATATCTAGTTCAATTCTGCTTAGGAACCTAACAAGAACAGTAGATCCTCTTCAATCCAATACACTGTACTTGCTGGGAACAGACGCCAGTGCTATTTGTCCTGTGTATGGAAATGGCAGCGCAATAGTGACTCTTCTTACCATAAAACATCTCTTGCTCGTAGGAACAGAAACTGCATGTTATTCAACTCCATTTTGGACTGGAAAACAAATGCTAATTCGCTTTACAAGAAACACACTCTGCTTTAGAGAAAAGAGCACTCTTCTACTTTACTGTGTTTCCTATGTGTTCCGAACAGTGAGCTTGCTCAGAACAAAAAAACTGTACTTCCTACTCACACGGCCATATCTAGTTCAAGTCTGCTTAGGAACCTGACAAGAACAGTATATCCTCTTCAGTCCAATACACTGTACTTGCTGGGAACAGACGCCAGTACTATGGCAATGGCAGCGCAATAGTGACTCTTCTTACCAGAAAACAACCCTTGCTCGTAGTACGCGAAACTGCATGTGATTCCACTCCATTTAGGACTGGGAAACAAACGGTAGCTAGCCTTACAAGAAACACACTCTGCTTTAGAGAAAAGAGCACTCTTCTACTCTACTGTGTTTCCTATGGGGTCCAAACAGTGAGCTTGCTCAGAACAAAAGAACTGTGCTTCCTACACACACGGCCCATATCTAGTTCAACTCTGCTTAGGAAACTGACAAGAACAGTAGCTCCTATTCAGTCCAATACACTGTACTTACTGAAAAAAGACGCGAGTGGTATTTGCACTGTGTATGGCAATGGGAGCCCAATAGTGACTCTTCTTACCATAAAACAACTCTTGCTCGTAGGACCAGAAACTGCATGTAATTCAACTCCATTTAGGACTGGGAAACAAAAGCTAGCTCACCTTACAAGAAACACACTCTGCTTTAGAGAAAAGAGCACTCTTCTACTCTGCTGTGTTTCCTATAGGGCCAGAACAGTGAGCTTGCTCAGAACAAAAGAACTGTGCTTCCTACACACACGGGCCATATCTAGTTCAACTCTACTTAGGAAACTGACAAGAACAGTAACTCCTATTCAGTCCAATACACTGTACTTGCTGGGAAAAGACGCGAGTGCTATTTGCCTTGTGTAAGGCAATGGGCGCGCAATATTGACTTTCCTTTCCAGAAAACAACTCTTGTTCTTAGGACCAGAAACTGCATGTGACTCAAATCCATTTAGGACTGGGAAACAAATGCTAGCTCGCCTTACAAGAAACACACTCAGCTTTTGAGAAAAGAGCACTCTTCTCCTCTACTGTGTTTCCTATGGGGTCTGAACAGTGAGCTTGCTCAGAACAAAAGAACTGTGCTTCCTACACACACGGGCCATATCTAGTTCAACTCTGCTTAGGAAACTGACAAGAACAGTAGCTCCTCTTCAGTCCGATACAGTGTACTTGCTGGGAACAGACGCGAGATCTATTTGCACTATGTATGGCAAGGGGAGCGCAATAGTGACTTTCCTTACCAGAAAACAACTCTTGCTCGTAGGACCAGAGACTGCATGTGATTCCACTCCATTTAGGACTGGGAAACAAATGCTAGCTCGCCTTACAAAAACACACTCTGCTTTAGAGAAAAGAGCACTCTTCTACTCTACTGTGTTTCCTATAGGGCCAGAACAGTGAGCTTGCTCAGAACAAAAGAACTGTGCTTCCTACACACGGGCCATATCTAGTTCAACTCTGCTTAGGAAACTGACAAGAACAGTAGCTCCTCTTCAGTCCGATACACTGTACTTGCTGGGAACAGACGCGAGTGCTATTTGCACTGTGTATGGCAATGGGAGCGCAATAGAGACTTTCCTTACCAGAAAACAACTCTTGCTCGTAGGACCAGAAACTGCATGTGATTCAACTCCATTAGGACTGGGAAACAAATGCTAGCTCGCCTTACATGAAACACACTCTGCTTTTGAGAAAAGAGCACTCTTCTACTCTACTGTGTTTCCTATGGGGTCCGAACAGTGAGCTTGCTCAGAACAAAACAACTGTGCTTCCTACACACGGGCCATATCTAGTTCAACTCTGCTTAAGAAACTGACAAGAACACAGGCTCCACTTCAGTCCAATACACTGTACTTGCGGGGAACAGACGTGAGTGCTATTTGCACTGCGTGTGGCAATTGGAGCACAATAGTGACTTTTCTTACCAGAAAACAACTCTTGCATGTAGGACCAGAAACTGCATGTGATTCAACTCCATTCAGATCTGGGATGCAAACGCTATCTCGCCTTACAAGAAACACACTCTGCTTTTGAGAAAAGAGCACTCTTCTACTCTACTGTGTTTCCTATGTGCTCCGAACAGTGAGCTTGCTCAGAACAAAAAAACTGTGCTTCCTACACACACGGCCATATCTAGTTCAAGTCTGCTTAGGAACCTGAGAAGAACAGTAGATCCTCTTCAGTCCATTACACTGTACTTGCTGGGAACAGACGCCAGTGCTATTTGTCCTGTGTATGGCAATGGCAGAGCAATAATGACTCTTCTTACCATAAAACAACTGTTGCTCATAGTACTAGAAACTGCATGTGATTCAACTCCATTTAGGACTGGGAAACAAACGCTAGCTCGCCTTCCAAGAAACACACTCTGCTTTAGAGAAAAGAGCACTCTTCTACTCTACTGTATTTCCTATAGGGCCAGAACAGTGACCTTGCTCAGAACAAAGGAACTGTGCTTCCTACACAGGGCCATAACTAGTTCAACTCTGCTTAGGAAACTGACAAGAAGAGTAGATCCTCTTCCGTCCAATACACTGTACTTGCTGGGAACAGACACGATCCTATTTGCACTGTGTATGGCAATGGGAGCACAATAGTGACTTTCCTTACCAGAAAACAACTCTTGCTCGTAGGACCAGTAACTGCATGTGATTCAAATCCATTTAGGATTGGGAAACAAATGCTAGCTCACCTTACATGAAACACACTCTGCTTTTGAGAAAAGAGCACTCCTCTACTCTACTGTGCTTCCTATGGGGTCCGAACAGTGAGCTTGCTAAGAACAAAAGAACTGTGCTTCCTACACACACGGGCCATATCTAGTTCAACTCTGCTTAGGAAACTGACAAGAACAGTAGCTCCTCTTCAGTCCAATACACTGTACTTGCGGGGAACAGACGCGAGTGCTATTTGCACTGTGTATGGCAATTGGAGCCTTATAGTGACTTGTCTTACCAGAAAAAAAACTCTTGCTCGTAGGACAAAAAACTGCATGTGACTCAACTCCATTTAGGACTGGGAAACAAACGCTAGCTCGACTTCCAAGAAACACACTCTGCTTTAGAGAAAAGAGCACTCTTCTACTCTACTGTGTTTCCTATGTGTTCCGAAAAGTGAGCTTGCTCAGAACAAAAAAACTGTGCTTCCTACACACACGGCCATATCTAGTTCAAGTCTCCTTAGGAACCTGACAAGAACAGTAGATCCTCTTCAATCCAATACACTGTACTTGCTGGGAACAGACGCCAGTGCTATTTGTCCTGTGTATGGAAATGGCAGCGCAATAGTGACTCTTCTTACCATAAAACATCTCTTGCTCGTAGGACCAGAAACTGCATGTTATTCAACTCCATTTTGGACTGGAAAACAAATGCTAATTCGCTTTACAAGAAACACACTCTGCTTTAGAGAAAAGAGCACTCTTCTACTCTACTGTGTTTCCTATGAGGTCCGAACAGTGAGCTTGCTCAGAACAAAAGAACTGTGCTTCCTACACACACGGGCTATATCTAGTTCAACTCTGCTTAGGAAACTGACAAGAACAGTAGCTCCACTTCAGTCCAATACCCTGTACTTGCTGGGAACAGACACGAGTGCTATTTGTCCTGTGTATGGCAATGGCAGCGCAATAGTGATTCTTCTTACCATAAAACAACTCTTGCTCGTAGGACCAGAAACTGCATGTGATTCAACTCCATTTAGGACTGGGAAACAAAAGCTAGCTCGCCTTACAAGAAACACACTCTGCTTTAGAGAAAAGAGCACTCTTCTACTCTACTGTGTTTCCTATGAGGTCCAAACAGTGAGCTTGCTCAGAACAAAAGAACTGTGCTTCCTACACACACCGGCCATATCTAGTTCAACTCTGCTTAGGAAACTAACAAGAACAGTAGCTCCTCTTCAGTCCAATACACTGTACTTGCGGGGAACAGACACGAGTGCTATTTGCACTGTGTATGGCAATTGGAGCACAATAGTGACTTGTCTTACCAGAAAACAACTGTTGCTCGTAGGACAAAGAACTGCATGTGACTCAACTCCATTTAGGACTGGGAAACAAACGCTAGCTCGACTTCCAAGAAACACACTCTGCTTTTGATAAAAGAGCACTCTTCTACTCTACTGTGTTTCCTATGTGCTCCGAACAGTGAGCTTCCTCAGAACAAAAAAACTGTGCTTCCTACACACACGGCCATATCTAGTTCAAGTCTGCTTAGGAACCTGAGAAGAACAGTAGATCCTCTTCAGTCCATTACACTGTACTTGCTGGGAACAGACGCCAGTGCTATTTGTCCTGTGTATGGCAATGGCAGAGCAATAATGACTCTTCTTACCATAAAACAACTCTTGCTCATAGTACTAGAAACTGCATGTGATTCAACTCCATTTAGGACTGGGAAACAAACGCTAGCTCGCCTTCCAAGAAACACACTCTGCTTTAGAGAAAAGAGCACTCTTCTACTCTACTGTATTTCCTATAGGGCCAGAACAGTGACCTTGCTCAGAACAAAAGAACTGTGCTTCCTACACAGGGCCATAACTAGTTCATTTCTGCTTAGGAAACTGACAAGAACAGTAGATCCTCTTCCGTCCAATACACTGTACTTGCTGGGAACAGACACGATGCTATTTGCACTGTGTATGGCAATGGGAGCGCAATAGTGACTTTCCTTACCAGAAAACAACTCTTGCTCGTAGGACCAGTAACTGCATGTGATTCAAATCCATTTAGGATTGGGAAACAAATGCTAGCTCGCCTTACATGAAACACACTCTGCTTTTGAGAAAAGAGCACTCTTCTACTCTACTGTGCTTCCTATGGGGTCCGAACAGTGAGCTTGCTAAGAACAAAAGAACTGTGCTTCCTACACACACGGGCCATATCTAGTTCAACTCTGCTTAGGAAACTGACAAGTACAGTAGCTCCTCTTCAGTCCAATACACTGTACTTGCGGGGAACATACGCGAGTGCTATTTGCACTGTGTATGGCAATTGGAGCCTTATAGTGACTTGTCTTACCAGAAAAAAAACTCTTGCTCGTAGGACAAAAAACTGCATGTGACTCAACTCCATTTAGGACTGGGAAACAAACGCTAGCTCGACTTCCAAGAAACACACTCTGCTTTAGAGAAAAGAGCACTCTTCTACTCTACTGTGTTTCCTATGAGTTCCGAAAAGTGAGCTTGCTCAGAACAAAAAAACTGTGCTTCCTACACACACGGCCATATCTAGTTCAAGTCTGCTTAGGAACCTGACAAGAACAGTAGATCCTCTTCAGTCCAATACACTGTACTTGCTGGGAACAGACGCCAGTGCTATTTGTCCTGTGTATGGCATAGGCAGCACAATAGTGACTCTTCTTACCAGAAAACAACTCTTGCTCGTAGGACCAGAAACTGCAAGTGATTCAACTCCATTTCGGACTGGGAAACAAACTTTAGCTCGCTTTACAAGAAACACACTCTGCTTTTGAGAAAAGAGCACTCTTCTACTCTACTGTGTTTCCTATGGTGTCCGAACAGTGAGCTTGCTCAGAACAAAAGAACTGTGCTTCCTACACACACGGCCATATCTAGTTCAATTCTGCTTAGGAACCTGACAAGAACAGTAGATCCTCTTCAATCCAATACACTGTACTTGCTGGGAACAGACGCCAGTGCTATTTGTCCTGTGTATGGAAATGGCAGCGCAATAGTGACTCTTCTTACCATAAAACATCTCTTGCTCGTAGGACCAGAAACTGCATGTTATTCAACTCCATTTTGGACTGGAAAACAAATCCTAATTCGCTTTACAAGAAACACACTCTGCTTTAGAGAAAAGAGCACTCTTCTACTTTACTGTGTTTCCTATGAGGTCCGAACAGTGAGCTTGCTCAGAACAAAAGAACTGTGCTTCCTACACACACGGGCTATATCTAGTTCAACTCTGCTTAGGAAACTGAGAAGAACAGTAGCTCCTCTTCAGTCCAATACCCTGTACTTGCTGGGAACAGACACGAGTGCTATTTGTCCTGTGTATGGCAAAGGCAGCGCAATAGTGATTCTTCTTACCATAAAACAACTCTTGCTCGTAGGACCAGAAACTGCATGTGATTCAACTCCATTTAGGACTGGGAAACAAACGCTAGCTCGCCTTACAAGAAACACACTCTGCTTTAGAGAAAAGAGCACTCTTCTACTCTACTGTGTTTCCTATGAGGTCCAAACAGTGAGCTTGCTCAGAACAAAAGAACTGTGCTTCCTACACACACCGGCCATATCTAGTTCAACTCTGCTTAGGAAACTGACAAGAACAGTAGCTCCTCTTCAGTCCAATACACTGTACTTGCGGGGAAGAGACACGAGTGCTATTTGCACTGTGTATGGCAATTGGAGCACAATAGTGACTTGTCTTACCAGAAAACAACTGTTGCTCGTATGACAAAAAACTGCATGTGACTCAACTCCATTTAGGACTGGGAAACAAACACTAGCTCGACTTCCAAGAAGCACACTCTGCTTTTAAGAAAAGAGCACTCTTCTATTCTACTGTGTTTCCTATGTGTTTTCCGAACAGTGAGCTTGCTCAGAACACAAAAACTGTGCTTCCTACACACACGGGCCATATCTAGTTCAATTCTACTTAGGAAACTGACAAGAACAGTAGAACCTCTTCAGTCCAATACACTGTACATGCTGGGAACAGACGCCAGTGCTATTTGCCCTGTGTATGACAATGGGAGCGCAATAGTGACTCTTCTTACCAGAAAACAACTCTTGTTCGTAGGACAAGAAACTGCATGTGATTCCACTCGATTTAGGACTGGGAAAGAAACGCTAGCTCGCCTTACAAGAAACACACTTTGCTTTTGAGAAAAGAGCACTCTTCTACTTTACTGTGTTTCCTATAGGGCCAGAACAGTGAACTTGCTCAGAACAAAAGAACTGTGCTTCCTACACACAGGGGACATATCTGGTTCAACTCTTCTTAGGAATATGACAAGAACAGGAGCTCCTATTCAGTCCAATACTCTGTACATGCAGGGAACAGACGCCAGTGCTATTTGCACTGTGTATGGCAATGTGAGCGCAATAGTGACTCTTCTTACCAGAAAAAAACTCTTGCTCGTAGGACCAGAAACTGCACGGGATTCAATTCCATTTCTGACTGGGAAACAAACACTAGCTCACGTTTCAAGAAACGCACTCTGCTTTTGAGAAAAGAGCACTCATCTACTCTATAGTGTTTCCTATGGGGTCCGAACAGTGAGCTTGCTAAGAACAAATGAACTGTGCTTCCTACACACACGGGCCATATCTAGTTATACTCTGCTTAGGAAACTGACAAGAACAGTAGCTGCTCTTCAGTCCAATACACCTTACTTGCTGGGAACAGACGCCAGTGCTATTTGCACTGTGTATGACAATGGGAGCGCAATAGTGACTCTTCTTACCAGAAAACAACTCTTGCTCGTAGGACCAGAAACTGCAAGTGATTCAACTCCATTTAGGACTGGGAAAAAAACGCTAGCTCGCCTTACAAGAAACACACTCTGCTTTAGAGAAAAGAGCACTCGTCTACTCTACTGTGTTTCCTATAGGGCCAGAACAGTGAGCTTGAACAGAACAAGAGAACTGTGCTTCCTACACACATGGCCATATCTAGTTCAATTTTGCTTAGAAAACTGAAAAGAACAGTAGATCCTCTTCAGTCCAATACATTGTACATGCTGGGAACAGATGCCAGTGCTATTTGCCCTGTGTATGACAATGGGAGCGCAATAGTGACTCTTCTTACCAGAAAAAAACTCTTGCTCGTAGGACCACAATCTGCATGGGATTCAACTCCATTTAGTACTGGGTAACAAACGCTATCTCGCCTTACAAGAAACACACTCTGCTTTTGAGAAAAGAGCATGCTTCTACTCTACTGTGTTTCCTATGGGGTCTGAACAGTGTGCTTGCTCAGAACAAAAGAACTGTGCTTCCTACACACTCGGGCCATATCTAGTTCAACTCTGCTTGGGAAACTGACAAGAACAGTAGCTGCTCTTCAGTCCAATACACTGTACTTGCTGGGAACAGACGCGAGTGTTATTTGCACTGTGTATGGCAATGGGAGCACAATAGTGACTCTTCTTACCAGAAAACAACTCTTGCTCGTAGGACCACAAACTGCATGGGATTCAACTCCATTTCTGACTGGGAAACAAACACTAGCTCGCCTTTCCAGAAACACAATCAAATTTTGAGAAGAGAGCACTCATCTACTCTACTGTGTTTCCTATGATGTCCGCACAGTGAGCTTTCTCAGAACAAAAGAAGTGTGCTTCCTACACACATGGGCCATATCTGGTTCAACTCCTCTTAGGAAAATGACAAGAACAGTAGCTCCTCTTCAGTACAATACACTGTACTTGCTGGGAACAGACGCGAGTGCTATTTGCACTATGTATGGCAATGGGAGTACAACAGTGACTTTCCTTACCAGAAAATAACTCTTGCTCATATGACCAGAAACTGCATGTGATTCAACTCCATTTAGGACTGGGAAACAAACGCTAGCTCGCCTTACAAGAAACACACTCTGCTTTTGAGAAAAGAGCACTCTTCTACTCTTCTGTGTATCCTATAGGGCCAGAACAGTGAGCTTTATCAGAACAAGAGAACTGTGCTTCCTACACACACGGCCATATCTAGTTCAATTCTGCTAAGGAAACTGACAAGAACAGTAGATCCTCTTCAGTCCAATACACTGTACATGCTGGGAACAGACGCCAGTGCTATTTGCCCTGTGTATGACAATGGGAGCACAATAGTGACTTTCCTTACCAGAAAACAACTCTTGCTCGTAGGACCACAAACTGCATGGGATTGAACTCCTTTAAGTACTGTGAAACAAACGCTATCTTGCCTTACAAGAAACACACTCTGCTTTTGAGAAAAGAGCACGCTTCTACTCTATTGTGTTTCCAATGGGGTCTGAACAGTGAGCTTGCTCAGAACAAAAGAACTGTGCTTCCTACACACACGGACCATATCTAGTTCAACTCTGCTTAGGAAACTGACAAGAACAGTAGCTCCTCTTCAGTCCAATACACTGTACTTGCTGGAAACAGACGCGACTGCTATTTGCACTGTGTATGGCAATGGCAGCGCAATAGTGACTCTTCTTACTATAAAACAACTCTTGCTCGTAGGACCAGAAACTGCATGTGATTCAACTCCTTTTAGTACTGGGAAACAAAAGCTAGCTCACCTTCCAAGTAACACACTCTGCTTTTGTGGAAAGAGCACTCTTCTACTCTACTGTGTTTCCTATAGGGCCAGAACAGTGAGCTTGCTCAGAAAAAAAAAGAACTGTGCTTCCTACACACGGTCCATATCTAGTTCAACTCTGCTTAGGAAACTGACAAGAACAGTAGCTCCTCTTCAGTCTGAAACACCGTACTTGCTGGGAAAAGACGCAAGTGTTATTTGCCTTGTGTAGGGCAATGGGAGCGCAATAGAGACTTTCCTTACCAGAAAACAACTCAAGTTCGTAGAACAAGAAACTGCATGGGATTCAACTCCATTTAGGACTAGGAAACAAACGCTAGCTTGCCTTACAAAAACACACTCTGCTTTTGAGAAAAGAGCACGCTTCTACTCTACTGTGTTTCCTATAGGGCCAGAACAGTGAGCTTGCTCAGAACAAAAGAACTGTGCTTCCTACACACACGGCCATATCTAGTTCAATTCTGATTAGGAACCTGACAAGAACAGTAGATCCTCTTCAGTCCAATACACTGTACTTGCTGGGAACAGACGCCAGTGCTATTTGTCCTGTGTATGGCAATGGCAGCGCAATAGTGACTCTTCTTACCATAAAACAACTCTTGCTCGTAGGACTAGAAACTGCATGTGATTCAACTCCATTTAGGACTGGGAAACAAACGCTAGCTCGCCTTAGGAGAAACACACTCTGCTTTAGAGAAAAGAGCACTCTTCTACTCTACTGTGTTTCCTATATGGCCATAACAGTGAGCTTGGTCAGAACAAAAGAACTGTGCTTCCTACACACGGGCCATAACTAGTTCAACTCTGCTTAGGAAACTGACAAGAACAGTAGCTCCTCTTCAGTCCGAAACACTGTACTTGCTGGTAACTGACGCGAGTGCTATTTGCACTCTGTATGGCAATGGGAGCGCAATAGTGACTTTCCTTACCAGAAAACAACTATTGCTCATAGAACTAGAAACTGCATGTGATTCAACTCCATTTAGGACTGGGATACAAATGCTAGCTCGCCTTACATGAAACATACTATGCTTTTGAGAAAAGAGCACTCTTCTACTCTACTGTCCTTCCTATGGGGTCCGAACAGTGAGCTTGCTCAGAACAAAAGAACTGTGCTTCCTACACACACCGGCCATATCTAGTTCAACTATGCTTAGGAAACTGAGAAGAACAGTAGCTCCTCTTCAGTCCAAGACACTGTACTTTCGGGGAACAGACGCGAGTGCTATTTGCACTGTGTATGGCAATTGGAGCACAATAGTGACTCGTCTTGCCAGAAAACAACTCTTGCTCGTTGGACAAAAAACTGCATGTGACTCAACTCCATTTAGGACTGGGAAACAAACGCTAGCTCGCTTTACAAGACACACACTCTGCTTTTGAGAAAAGAGCACTCTTCTACTCTACTGTGTTTCCTTTTGGGTCTGAACAGTGAGCTTGCTCAGAACAAAAGGACTGTGCTTCCTACACACACGGCCATAACTAATTCAATTCTGCTTAGGAACCTGACAAGAACAGTAGATCCTCTTCAGTCCAATACACTGTACTTGCTGCTAACAGACGCCAGTGCTATTTGTCCTGTGTACGGCAATGGCAGCGCCATAGTGACTCTTCTTACCATAAAACAACTCTTGCTCGTAGGACCAGAAACTGCATGTGATTCAACTCCATTTAGGACTGGAAATAAATGCTAGCTCGCCTTACAAGAAACACACTCTGCTTTAGAGAAAAGAACACTCTTCTACTCTACTGTGTTTCCTATAGGGCCAGAACAGTGAGCTTGCTCAGAGCAAAAGAACTGTGCTTCCTACACACACGGCCATATTTAGTTCAATTCTGCTTAGGAAACTGAGAAAACAGTAGCTCCTCTTCAGTCCAATGCAATGTACTTGCTGGGAACAGATGGGAGGGCTATTTGCACTGTGTATGGCAATGGGAGCGCAATAGTGACTTTCCTTACCAGAAAACAACTCTTGCTCGTAGGAACACAAACTGCATGTGATTCCACTCCATTTAGGAATGGGAAACAAACGCTAGCTCGCCTTAAAAGAAACACACTCTGCTTTTGAGAAAAAAGCACTCTTCTACTCTACTGTGTTTCCTATGGGGTCCGAACAGTGAGCTTGCTCAGAACAAAAATTGTGCTTCCTACACACACGGCCATATCTAGTTCAAGTCTGCTTAGGAACCTGACAAGAACAGTAGATCCTCTTCAGCCCAATACACTGTACTTGCTGCGAACAGATGCCAGTGCTATTTGTCCTGTGTATGGCAATGGCAGTGCGATAGTGACTCTTCTTACCATAAAACAACTCTTGCTCGTAGTACCAGAAACTGCATGGGATTCAACTCCATTTAGGACTGCGAAACAAACGCTAGCACACCTTACAAGAAATACACTCTGCCTTAGAGAAAAGAGCACTCTTCTACTCTACTGTGTTTCCTATGGGGTCCAAACAGTGAGCTTGCAAAGAACAAAAGAACTGTGCTTCCTACAAACACGGATCATATCTAGTTCAACTCTGCTTAGGAAACTGACAAGAACAGTAGCACCTATCCAGTCCAATGCACTGTATTTGCTGGGAACAGACGCGAGTGCTATTTGCACTGTGTATGGCAATGGGAGCGCAATGTGACTTTCCTTACCAGAAAAGAACTCTTGATCGTAGGACCTGAAACTGCATGTGATTCAACTCCATTTAGGACTAGGAAACAAACGCTAGCTCGCCTTACAAGAAACACACTCCGCTTTTGAGAAAAGAGCACGCATCTACTCTACTGTGATTCCTATAGGGCCAGATCAGTGACATGCTCAGAACATAAGAACTGTGCTTCCTCCACACACGGGCCATATCTACTTCAACTCTGCTTAGGAAACTGACAAGAACAGTAGCTCCTTTTTAGTCCCATACACTGCACTTGCTGGGAACAGACGCGAGTGCTATTTGTACTGTGTATGCAATGGGAGCGCAATAGTGACTTTCCTTACCAGAAAACAACTCTTGCTCGTAGGACCAGAAACTGCATGTGATTCAACTCAATTTAGGACTTGGAAACAAAAGCTAGCTCGCCTTACAAGAAACACACTCTGCTTTTGAGTAAAGAGCACTCTTCTACTCTACTGTGTTTCCTATAGGGTCCGAACAGTGAGCTTGCTCAGAAAAAAAAATTGTGCTTCCTACACACACAGGCCATATCTAGTTCAACTCTGCTTAGGAAACTGACAAGAACAGTAGCTCCTCCCTCAGTCCCATACACTGTACTTGCTGGGAACAGACGCGAGTGCTATTTGAACTGTATATGGCAATGGGAGCACAATAGTGACATTCCTTACCAGAAAACAACTCTTGCTCCTAGGACCAGAAACTGCATATGATTCATCTCCATTTAGGACTGGGAAACAAATGCTAGCTCGCCTTACATGAAACACACTCTGCTTTTGAGAAAAGAGCACTCTTCTACTCTACTGTGTTTCCTATGGGGTCCGAACAGTGAGCTTGCTCAGAACAAAAGAACTGTGCTTCGTACACACGACCATATCTAGTTCAATTCTGTTTAGGAACCTGACAAGAACAGTAGATCCTCTTCAGTCCAATATACTGTACTTGCTGGGAACAGACGCCAGTGCTATTTGTCCTGTGTATGGCAATGGCAGCACAATAGTGACTCTTCTTACCATAAAACAGCTCTTGCTCATAGGACCAGAAACTGCAAGTGTTTCAACTCCATTTAGGACTGGGAAACAAAAGCTAGCTCGCTTTACAAGAAACACACTCTGCTTTTGAGAAAAGAGCACTCTTCTACTCTACTGTGTTTCCTATAGGGCCAGAACAGTGAGCTTGCTCAGAAAAAAAGAACTGTGCTTCCTACACACACGGCCCGTATCTAGTTCAACTCTGCTTAGAAAACTGAGAAGAACAGTAGCTCCTCTTCAGTCCAATACACTGTACTTCCTGGGAAGAGACGCGAGGACTATTTGCACTGTGTATGGCAATGGGAGCACAATAGTGACTTTCTTTACCAGAAAACAACTCTTGCTCATAGGACCAGAAACTGCATGTGATTCAACTCCATTTAGGACTGGGAAACAAACGGTAGCTCGCCTTACAAGAAACACACTCTGCTTTAGAGAAAAGAGCACTCTTCTACTCTACTGTGTTTCCTATGGGGTCCAAACAGTGAGCTTGCTCAGAACAAAAGAACTGTGCTTCCTACACACACGGATCATATCTAGTTCAACTCTGCTTAGTAAACTGACAAGAACAGTAGCTCCTATTCAGTCCAATACACTGTACTTGCTGGGAAAAGACGCGAGTGCTATTTGCCTTGTGTAGGGCAATGGGAGCACAATAGTGACTTTCCTTACCATAAAACAACTCTTGCTCATAGGACCAGAAACTGCATGTGATTCAACTCCATATAGGACTGGGAAACAAATGCTACCTCGCCTTACATGAAACACACTCTGTTTTTGAGAAAAGAGCACTCTTCTACTCTACTGTGTCTCCTATGGGGTCCGATCAGTGAGCTTGCTCAGAACAAAAGAACTGTGCTTCCTACACACAAGGGCCATATCTAGTTCAACTCTGCTTAGGAAACTGACAAGAACAGTAGATCCTTTTCGGTCCAATACACTGTACTTGCAGGGAAGAGACGCGAGTGCTATTTACACTGTGTATGGCAATTAGAGCACAATAGTGACTCGTCTTACCAGAAAACAACTCTTGCTCATAGGACAAAAAACTGCATGTGACTCAACTCCATATAGGACTGGGAAACAAACGCTAGCTCGCCTTACAAGAAACACACTCTGCTTTTGAGAAAAGAGCACTCTTCTACTCTACTGTGTTTCCTGTTGTGTCCAAACACTGAACTTGCTCAGAACAAAAGAACTGTGCTTCCTACACACACGGCCATATCTAGTTCAATTCTGCTTAGGAACCTGACAAGAACAGTAGATCCTCTTCAGTCCAATACACTGTACTTGCTGGGAACAGACGCCAGTGCTATTTGTCCTGTGTATGGCAATGGCAGCGCAAAAGTGACTCTTCTTACCATAAAACAACTCTTGCTCGTAGGACTAGAAACTGCATGTGATTAAACTCCATTTAGGACTGAGAAACAAACGCTAGCTCGCCTTACAAGAAACACACTCTGCTTTAGAGAAAATAGCACTCTTCTACTCTACTGTGTTTCCTACAGGGCCAGAACAGTGAGTTTGCTCAGAACAAAAGAACTGTGATTCCTACACACGCGGAACATATCTCGTTCAACTCTACTTAGGAAACTGACAAGAACAGTAGCTCCTCTTCAGTCCGATACACTGTACTTGCTGGGAACAGACATGAGTGCTATTTGCACTGTGTATGGCAATGGGAGCGCAATAGTGACTTTCCTTACCAGAAAACAACTCTTGGTCGTAGGACCAGAAACTGCATGTGATTCAACTCCATTTAGGACTGGGAAACAAATGCTAGCTCGCCTTACAAGAAACACAATCTGCTTTTGAGAAAAGAGCACTCTTCTACTCTACTGTGTTTCCTAAAGGGTCAGAACAGTGAGCTTGCTCAGAACAAAAGAACTGTGCTTCCTACACACACGGCCATATCTAGTTCAACTCTGCTGAGGAAACTGACAAGAACAGTAGCTCCTAATCAGTCCAATACACTGTAATTGAAGGGAACAGACACGAGTACTATTTGCACTATGTATGGCATTTGGAGCACAATAGTGACTCTTCTTACCAGAAAACAACTCTTGCTCGTAGGACCAAAAACTGCATGTGACTCAACTCCATTTAGGACTGGGAAACAAATGCGAGCTCACCTTACAAGAAAAACACTCTGCTTTAGAGAAAAGAGCACTCTTCTACTCTACTGTGTTTCCTAAGGGGTCCAAACAGTGAGCTTGCTAAGAACAAAAGAACTGTGCTTCCTACACACACGGGCCATATCTCGTTCAACTCATCTTAGGAAACTGACAAGAACAGTAGCTCCTATTCAGTCCAATACACTGTACTTGCTGGGAACAGACGCGAGTGCTATTTGCACTGTGTATGGCAATTGGAACACAACAGTGACTCTTCTTACCAGAAAACAACTCTTGCTCATAGGACAAAAAACTGCATGTGACTCAACTCCATTTAGGACTGGGAAACTAACGCGAGCTCGCCTTCCAAAAACACACTCTGCTTTTGAGAAAAGAGCACTCTTCTACTGTACTGTGTTTCCTATGTGTTCCGAACAGTGAGCTTACTCAGAACAAAACAACTGTGCTTCCTACACACACGGCCATATCTAGATCAAGTCTGCTTAGGAAACTGACAAGAACAGTAGCTATTGTTCAGTCCGATACACTGTACTTGCTGGGAACAGATGCATGTGCTATTTGCACTGTGTATTGCATTTGGAGCGCAATAGTGACTCTTCTTACCAGAAAACAGCTCTTGCTTGTAGGACCAGAAACTGCATGTGATTCAACTCCATTTAGGACTGGGAAACAAACGCTAGCTCGCCTTACAAGAAACACACTCTGCTTTTGAGAAAAGAGCACTCTTCTACTCTACTGTGTTTCCTATGGGGTCCAAACAGTGAGCTTGCTCAGAACAAAAGAAATGTGCTTCCTACACACGCGGGACATATCTCGATCAACTCTGCTTAGGAAACTGACAAGAACAGTAGCTCCTCTTCAGTCCGATACACTGTACTTGCTGGGAACAGATGCGAGTGCTATTTGCACTGTGTATGGCAATGGGAGCGCAATAGTGACTTTCCTTACCAAAAAACAACTCTTGCACGTAGGTCCAGAAACTGCATGTGATTCCACTCCATTTAGGACTGGGAAACAAACGCTAGCTAGCCTTACAAGAAACACACTCTGCTTCAGAGAAAAGAGCACTCTTCTACTCTGCTGTGTTTCCTATGGGGTCCAAACAGTGAGCTTGCTCAGAACATAAGAACTGTGCTTTCTACACACGGGCCATATCTAGTTCAACTCTGCTTAGGAAACTGACAAGAACAGTAGCTCCTCTTTAGTCCAATACACTGTACTTGCTGGGAACAGACGTATGTGCTATTTGCACTGTGTATGGCAATGGGAGCGCAATAGTGACTTTCCTTACCAGAAAACAACTCTTGCTCATAGGACCAGAAACTGCATGTGATTCCACTCCATTTAGGACTGGGAAACAAACACTAGCTCGCCTTACAAGAAACACACTCTGCTTCAGAGAAAAGAGCACTCTTCTACTCTACTGTGTTTCCTATGGGGTCCAAACAGTGAGCTTGCTCAGAACAAAAGAACTGAGCTTCCTACACATACGGCCATATCTAGTTCAACTCTGCTTAGGAAACTGACAAGAACAGTAGCTCCTCTTCAGTCCAATATACTGTACTTGCTCGGGACAGACGCGAGTGCTATTTGCACTGTGCATGGCAATTGGAGCACAATAGTGACTCGTCTTACCAGAAAACAACTCTTGCTCGTAGGACAAAAAACTGCATGTGACTCAACTCCATTTAGGACTGGGAAACAAATACTAGCTCGCCTTCCAAGAAACACACTCTGCTTTTGAGAAAAGAGCACTCTTCTACTTTCCTGTTTACTATGTGTTCCGAACAGTGAGCTTGCTCAGAACAAAAAAACTGTGCTTCCTACAAACATTGCCACATGTAGTTCAAGTCTGCTTAGGAACCTGAGAAGAACAGTAGATCCTCTTCAGTCTGATACACTGTACTTGCTGGGAAAAGACGGGAGGGCTATTTGCACTGTGTATGGCAATGGGAGCGCAATAGTGACTTTCCTTACCAGAAAACAACTCTTGTTCGTAGGACTAGAAACTGCATGTGATTCCACTCCATTTAGGACTGGGAAACAAATGCTAGCTCGCCTTACAAGAAACACACTCTGCTTTTGAGAAAAGAGCACTCTTCTACTCTACTGTGTTTCCTATGGGGTCCAAACAGTGAGCTTGCTCAGAACAAAAGAACTGTGCTTCCTACACACACCGACCCTATCTAGTTCAACTCTGCTTAGGAAACTGACAAGAACAGTAGCTCCTCTTCAGTCCGATACACTGTATTTGCGGGGAACAGACGCGAGTGCTATTTGCACTGTGTATGGCAATGGGAGCTCAATAGTTACTTTCCTTACCAGAAAACAGCTCTTGCTCATAGGAACAGAAACTGCATGGGATTCAACTCCATTTAGGACTGGGAAACAAACGCTAGCTCGCCTTACAAGAAACACACTTTGCTTTTGAGAAAAGAGCACAATTCTACTCTACTGTGTTTCCTATGGTGTCCGAAAAGTGAGCTTGCTCAGAACAAAAGAAATGTGCTTCCTACACACACCGACCATATCTAGTTCAACTCTGCTTAGGAAACTGACAAGAACAGTAGCTCCTCTTCAGTCCGATACACTGAATTTGCTGGGAACAGACGCGAGTACTATTTGCACTGTGTATGGCAATGGGAGCTCAATAGTTACTTTCTTTACCAGAAAACAACTCTTGCTCGTAGGAACAGAAACTGCATGGGATTCAACTCCATTTAGGACTGGGAAACAAACGCTAGGTCGCCTTACAAGAAACACACTCTGCTTTTGGGAAAAGAGCACAATTCTTCTCTTCTGTGTTTCCTATGGGGTCCAAAGAGTGAGCTTGCTCAGAACAAAAGAACTGAGCTTCCTACACACACGGCCATATCTAGTTCAATTCTGCTTAGGAACCTGACAAGAACAGTAGATCCTCTTCAGTCCAATACACTGTACTTGCTGGGAACAAACGCCAGTGCTATTTGTCCTGTGTATGGCAATGGCAAGGCAATATTGACTCTTCTTACCAGAAAACAACTCTTGCTCGTAGGACCAGAAACTGCATGTGATTCAACTCCATTTAGGACTGGGAAACAAACGCTAGCTCGCCTTACAAGAAACACACTCTGCTTTTGAGAAAAGAGCACTCTTCTACTCTACTGTGTTTCCTATGGGGTCCAAACAGTGAGCTTGCTCAGAACAAAAGAAATGTGCTTCCTACACACGCGGGACATATCTCGATCAACTCTGCTTAGGAAACTGACAAGAACAGTAGCTCCTCTTCAGTCCGATACACTGTACTTGCTGGGAACAGATGCGAGTGCTATTTGCACTGTGTATGGCAATGGGAGCGCAATAGTGACTTTCGTTACCAAAAAACAACTCTTGCTCGTAGGACCAGAACCTGCATGTGATTCAACTCCATATGGGACTGGGAAACAAACGCTAGCTCGCCTTACAAGAAACACAATCTGCTTTTGAGAAAAGAGCACTCTTCTACTCTACTGTGTTTCCTATAGGGCCAGAACAGTGACCTTGTTCAGAACAAAAGAACCGTGCTTCCTACACACACTGCCATATCTAGTTCAACTCTGCTTAGGAACCTGACAAGAACAGTAGATCCTCTTCAGTCCAATACACTGTACATGCTGGGAACAGACACGTGTGCTATTTGCCCTGTGTATGAAAATGGGAGCACAATAGTGACACTTCTTACCAGAAAACAACTCTTGCTCGTAGGACCAGAAACTGCATGTGATACAACTCCACTTAGGACTGGGAAACAAACACTAACTCGCCTTACAAGAAACACACTCTGATTTAGAGAAAAAAGCACTCTTCTACTCTATTGTGTTTCCTAGGAGGTCCGAACAGTGAACTTGCTCAGAACAAAAGAACTGTGCTTCCTACACACAAGGCCATATCTATTTCAATTCTGCTTAGGAACCTGACAAGAACAGTAGATCCTCTTCAGTCCAATACACTGTACTGCTGGGAACAGACAACAGTGCTATTTGTCCTGTGAATGGCAATGGCAGGGCAATAGTGACTCTTCTTACCATAAAACAACTCTTGCTCGTAGGACCAGAAACTGCATGTGATTCAACTCCATTTAGGACTGGGAAACAAACGCTAGCTCGCCTTACAAGAAACACACTCTGCTTTAGAGAAAAGAGCACTCTTCTACTCTACTGTGTTTCCTATGAGGTCCAAACAGTGAGCTTGCTCAGAACAAAAGAACTGTGCTTCCTACACACACCGGCCATATCTAGTTCAACTATGCTTAGGAAACTGACAAGAACAGTAGCTCCTCTTCAGTCCAATACACTGTACTTGCGGGGAACAGACACGAGTGCTATTTGCACTGTGTATGGCAATTGGAGCACAATAGTGACTTGTCTTACCAGAAAACAACTGTTGCTCGTAGGACAAAAAACTGCATGTGACTCAACTCCATTTAGGACTGGGAAACAAACACTAGCTCGACTTCCAAGAAGCACACTCTGCTTTTGAGAAAAGAGCACTCTTCTATTCTATTGTGTTTCCTATGTGTTTTCCGAACAGTGAGCTTGCTCAGAACACAAAAACTGTGCTTCCTACACACACGGGCCATATCTAGTTCAATTCTACTTAGGAAACTGACAAGAACAGTAGAACCTCTTCAGTCCAATACACTGTACATGCTGGGAACAGACGCCAGTGCTATTTGCCCTGTGTATGACAATGGGAGCGCAATAGTGACTCTTCTTACCAGAAAACAACTCTTGTTCGTAGGACAAGAAACTGCATGTGATTCCACTCGATTTAGGACTGGGAAAGAAACGCTAGCTCGCCTTACAAGAAACACACTTTGCTTTTGAGAAAAGAGCACTCTTCTACTCTACTGTGTTTCCTATAGGGCCAGAACAGTGAACTTGCTCAGAACAAAAGAACTGTGCTTCCTACACACAGGGGACATATCTGGTTCAACTCTTCTTAGGAATCTGACAAGAACAGGAGCTCCTATTCAGTCCAATACTCTGTACATGCAGGGAACAGACACCAGTGCTATTTGCACTGTGTATGGCAATGTGAGCGCAATAGTGACTCTTCTTACCAGAAAAAAACTCTTGCTCGTAGGACCAGAAACTGCACGGGATTCAATTCCATTTCTGACTGGGAAACAAACACTAGCTCGCCTTTCAAGAAACGCACTCTGCTTTTGAGAAAAGAGCACTCTTCTACTCTATAGTGTTTCCTATGGGGTCCGAACAGTGAGCTTGCTAAGAACAAATGAACTGTGCTTCCTACACACACGGGCCATATCTAGTTATACTCTGCTTAGGAAACTGACAAGAACAGTAGCTGCTCTTCAGTCCAATACACCTTACTTGCTGGGAACAGACGCCAGTGCTATTTGCACTGTGTATGACAATGGGAGCGCAATAGTGACTCTTCTTACCAGAAAACAACTCTTGCTCGTAGGACCAGAAACTGCAAGTGATTCAACTCCATTTAGGACTGGGAAAAAAACGCTAGCTCGCCTTACAAGAAACACACTCTGCTTTTGAGAAAAGAGCACTCGTCTACTCTACTGTGTTTCCTATAGGGCCAGAACAGTGAGCTTGAACAGAACAAGAGAACTGTGCTTCCTACACACATGGCCATATCTAGTTCAATTTTGCTTAGAAAACTGAAAAGAACAGTAGATCCTCTTCAGTCCAATACATTGTACATGCTGGGAACAGATGCCAGTGCTATTTGCCCTGTGTATGACAATGGGAGCACAATAGTGACTCTTCTTACCAGAAAAAAACTCTTGCTCGTAGGACCACAAACTGCATGGGATTCAACTCCATTTAGTACTGGGTAACAAAAGCTATCTCGCCTTACAAGAAACACACTCTGCTTTTGAGAAAAGAGCATGCTTCTACTCTACTGTGTTTCCTATGGGGTCCGAACAGTGTGCTTGCTCAGAACAAAAGAACTGTGCTTCCTACACACTCGGGCCATATCTAGTTCAACTCTGCTTGGGAAACTGACAAGAACAGTAGCTGCTCTTCAGTCCAATACACTGTACTTTCTGGGAACAGACGCGAGTGTTATTTGCACTGTGTATGGCAATGGGAGCACAATAGTGACTCTTCTTACCAGAAAACAACTCTTGCTCGTAGGACCACAAACTGCATGGGATTCAACTCCATTTCTGACTGGGAAACAAACACTAGCTCGCCTTTCCAGAAACACAATCAAATTTTGAGAAGAGAGCACTCATCTACTCTACTGTGTTTCCTATGATGTCCGCACAGTGAGCTTTCTCAGAACAAAAGAAGTGTGCTTCCTACACACATGGGCCATATCTGGTTCAACTCCTCTTAGGAAAATGACAAGAACAGTAGCTCCTCTTCAGTACAATACACTGTACTTGCTGGGAACAGACGCGAGTGCTATTTGCACTATGTATGGCAATGGGAGTACAACAGTGACTTTCCTTACCAGAAAATAACTCTTGCTCATATGACCAGAAACTGCATGTGATTCAACTCCATTTAGGACTGGGAAACAAACGCTAGCTCGCCTTACAAGAAACACACTCTGCTTTTGAGAAAAGAGCACGCTTCTACTCTATTGTGTTTCCAATGGGGTCTGAACAGTGAGCTTGCTCAGAACAAAAGAACTGTGCTTCCTACACACACGGACCATATCTAGTTCAACTCTGCTTAGGAAACTGACAAGAACAGTAGCTCCTCTTCAGTCCAATACACTGTACTTGCTGGAAACAGACGCGACTGCTATTTGCACTGTGTTTGGCAATGGCAGCGCAATAGTGACTCTTCTTACTATAAAACAACTCTTGCTCGTAGGACCAGAAACTGCATGTGATTCAACTCCTTTTAGGACTGGGAAACAAAAGCTAGCTCACCTTCCAAGTAACACACTCTGCTTTTGTGGAAAGAGCACTCTTCTACTCTACTGTGTTTCCTATAAGGCCAGAACAGTGAGCTTGCTCAGAAAAAAAAAGAACTGTGCTTCCTACACACGGTCCATATCTAGTTCAACTCTGCTTAGGAAACTGACAAGAACAGTAGCTCCTCTTCAGTCTGAAACACCGTACTTGCTGGGAAAAGACGCAAGTGTTATTTGCCTTGTGTAGGGCAATGGGAGCGCAATAGAGACTTTCCTTACCAGAAAACAACTCAAGTTCGTAGGACCAGAAACTGCATGGGATTCAACTCCATTTAGGACTAGGAAACAAACGCTAGCTTGCCTTACAAAAACACACTCTGCTTTTGAGAAAAGAGCACGCTTCTACTCTACTGTGTTTCCTATAGGGCCAGAACAGTGAGCTTGCTCAGAACAAAAGAACTGTGCTTCCTACACACACGGCCATATCTAGTTCAATTCTGATTAGGAACCTGACAAGAACAGTAGATCCTCTTCAGTCCAATACACTGTACTTGCTGGGAACAGACGCCAGTGCTATTTGTCCTGTGTATGGCAATGGCAGCGCAATAGTGACTCTTCTTACCATAAAACAACTCTTGCTCGTAGGACTAGAAACTGCATGTGATTCAACTCCATTTAGGACTGGGAAACAAACGCTAGCTCGCCTTAGGAGAAACACACTCTGCTTTAGAGAAAAGAGCACTCTTCTACTCTACTGTGTTTCCTATATGGCCATAACAGTGAGCTTGGTCAGAACAAAAGAACTGTGCTTCCTACACACGGGCCATAACTAGTTCAACTCTGCTTAGGAAACTGACAAGAACAGTAGCTCCTCTTCAGTCCGAAACACTGTACTTGCTGGGAACTGACGTGAGTGCTATTTGCACTCTGTATGGCAATGGGAGCGCAATAGTGACCTTCCTTACCAGAAAACAACTTTTGCACATAGAACTAGAAACTGCATGTGATTCAACTCCATTTAGGACTGGGATACAAATGCTAGCTCGCCTTACATGAAACATACTATGCTTTTGAGAAAAGAGCACTCTTCTACTCTACTGTCCTTCCTATGGAGTCCGAACAGTGAGCTTGCTCAGAACAAAAGAACTGTGCTTCCTACACACACCGGCCATATCTAGTTCAACTATGCTTAGGAAACTGAGAAGAACAGTAGCTCCTCTTCAGTCCAATACACTGTACTTTCGGGGAACAGACGCGAGTGCTATTTGCACTGTGTATGGCAATTGGAGCACAATAGTGACTCGTCTTACCAGAAAACAACTCTTGCTCGTTGGACAAAAAACTGCATGTGACTCAACTCCATTTAGGACTGGGAAACAAACGCTAGCTCGCTTTACAAGACACACACTCTGCTTTTGAGAAAAGAGCACTCTTCTACTCTACTGTGTTTCCTTTTGGGTCTGAACAGTGAGCTTGCTCAGAACAAAAGGACTGTGCTTCCTACACACACGGCCATAACTAATTCAATTCTGCTTAGGAACCTGACAAGAACAGTAGATCCTCTTCAGTCCAATACACTGTACTTGCTGCTAACAGACGCCAGTGCTATTTGTCCTGTGTACGGCAATGGCAGCGCCATAGTGACTCTTTTTACCATAAAACAACTCTTGCTCGTAGGACCAGAAACTGCATGTGATTCAACTCCATTTAGGACTAGGAAACAAAAGCTAGCTCACCTTACAAGAAACACACTCTGCTTTAGAGAAAAGAGCACTCTTCTACTCTACTATGTTTCCTATGGGGCCAGAACAGTGACCTTGCTCATAACAAAAGAACTCTGCTTCCTACACACGGGCCATATCTAGTTCAACTCTGCTAAGGAAACGGACAAGAACAGTAGCTCCTCTTCAGTCCGATACACTGTACTTGCTGGGAACAGACGCGAGTGCTATTTGTCCTGTGTATGGCAATGGCAGCACAAGAGTGACTCTTCTTACCATAAAACAACTCTTGCTCGTAGGACCAGAAACTGCATGTGATTCAACTCCATTTAGGACTGGGAAACAAAAGCTAGCTCACCTTACAGAAACACACTCTGCTTTTGAGAAAGGAGCACTCTTCTACTCTACTGTGTTTCCAATGGGGTCCAAACAGTGAGCTTGCTCAGAATAAAGAACTGTGCTTCCTACACACGGGCCATATCTAGTTCAACTCTGCTTAGGAAACTGACAAGAACAGTAGCTCCTCTTCAGTCCAATACACTGTACTTGCGGGGAACAGACGTGAGTGCTATTTGCACTGTGTATGGCAATTGGAGCACAATAGTGACTTGTCTTACCAGAAAACAACTCTTGCTCGTTGGACAAAAAACTGCATGTGACTCAACTCCATTTAGGACTGGGAAACAAACGCTAGCTCGACTTCCAAGAAACACACTCTGCTTTTGAGAAAAGAGCACTCTTCTACTCTACTGTGTTTCCTATTTGTTCCGAACAGTGAGCTTGCTCAGAACAAAAGAACTGTGCTTCCTACACACACGGCCATATCTAGTTCAACTCTGCTTAGGAACCTGACAAGAACAGTAGAACCTCTTCAGTCCAATACACTGTACTTGCTGGGAACAGATGCGAGTGCTATTTGTTCTGTGTATGTCAATGGCAGCGCAATAGTGACTCTTCTTACCAGAAAACAACTCTTGCTCATAGGACCAGAAACTGCATGTGATTAATCTCCATTTAGGACTGGGAAACAAACGCTAGCTCGCTTTACAAGAAACACACTCTGCTTTTGAGAAAAGAGCACTCTTCTACTCTACTGTGTTTCCTATAGGGCCAGAACAGTGAGCTTGCTCAGAAAAAAAGAACTGTGCTTCCTACACACACGGACCATATCTAGTTCATTTCTGCTTAGGAAACTGAGAAGAACAGTAGCTCCTCTTCAGTCCAATACACTGTACTTGCTGGGAACAGACGGGAGGGCTATTTGCACTGTATATGGCAATGGGAGCGCAATAGTGACTTTCCTTACCAGAAAACAACTCTTGCTCGTAGGACCAGAAACTGCATGTGATTCCACTCCATTTAGAACTGGGAAACAAATGCTAGCTCACGTTACAAAAACACACTCTGCTTTAGAGAAAAGAGCACTCTTTTACTCTACTGTGTTTCCTATGATATCCAAACAGTGAGCTTGCTCAGAACAAAAGAACTGTGCTTCCTACACATACGGACCATATCTAGTTCAACTCTGCTTAGGAAACTGACAAGAACAGTAGCTCCTATTCACTCCAATACACTGTACTTGCTGGGAAAAGACTCGAGTGCTATTTGCCTTGTATAGGGTAATGGGAGCGCAATAGTGACTTTCCTTACCAGAAAACAACTCTTGTTCGTAGGACCAGAAACTGCATATGATTCAACTCCATTTAGGACTAGGAAACAAATGCTAGCTCGCCTTACAAAAACACACTCTGCTTTTGAGAAAAGAGCACGCTTCTACTCTACTGTGTTTCCTATAGGGCCAGAACAGTGAGCTTGCTCAGAACAAAAGAACTGTGCTTCCTACACACATGGCCATATCTAGTTCAATTCTGCTTAGGAACCTGACAATAACAGTAGATCCTCTTCAGTCCAATACACTGTACGTGCTGGGAACAGACGCCAGTGCTATTTGTCCTGTGTATGGCAATTGCAGCACAATAGTGACTCTTCTTACCTTAAAACAACTCTTGATCGTAGGACCAGAAACTGCATGTGATTCAACTCCATTTAGGACTGGGAAACAAAAGCTAGCTCACCTTACAGAAACACACTCTGCTTTAGAGAAAAGAGCACTCTTCTACTCTACTGTGTTTCCTATAGGGCCAGAACAGTGAGCTTGCTCAGAACAAAGAACTGTGCTTCCTACACACGGGCATATCTAGTTCAACTCTGCTTAGGAAACTGACAAGAACAGTAGCTCCTCTTCAGTCCGATACACTGTACTTGCAGGGAACAGACGCGAGTGCTATTTGCACTGTGTATGGCAATTGGAGCACAATAGTGACTCGCCCTACCAGAAAACAACTCTTGCTCATAGGACAAAAACCTGCATGTGACTCAACTCCATTTAGGACTGGGAAACAAACGCTAGCTCGCCTTACTAGAAACACACTCTGCTTTTGAGAAAAGAGCACTCTTCTACTATACTGTGTTTCCTATGGGGTCCGAACACTGAGCTTGCTCAAAACAAAAGAACTGTGCTTCCTACACACAGGGCCATATCTAGTTCAATTCTGCCTAAGAACCTGACAAGAACAGTAGATTCTCTTCAGTCCCATACACTGTACTTGCTGGGTACAGACGCCAGTGCTATTTGTCCTGTGTATGGCAATGGCAGCGCAATAGTGACTCTTCTTACCATAAAACAACTCTTGCTTGTAGGACCAGAAACTGCATGTAATTCAACTCCATTTAGGACTGGGAAACAAAAGCTAGCTCACCTTACAAGAAACACACTCTGCTTTAGAAAAAAGAGCACTCTTCTACTCTACTGTGTTTCCTATTGGGCCAGAACAGTGAGCTTGCTCAGAACAAAAGAACTGTGCTTCCTACACACACCGGCCATATCTAGTTCAACTCTGCTTAGGAAACTGACAAGAACAGTAGCTCCTCTTCAGTCCAATACACTGTACTTGCGGGGAACAGACACGAGTGCTATTTGCACTGTGTATGGCAATTGGAGCACAATAGTGACTTGTCTTACCAGAAAACAACTGTTGCTCGTAGGACAAAAAACTGCATGTGACTCAACTCCATTTAGGACTGGGAAACAAACACTAGCTCGACTTCCAAGAAGCACACTCTGCTTTTGAGAAAAGAGCACTCTTCTACTCTACTGTGTTTCCTATGTGTTTTCCGAACAGTGAGCTTGCTCAGAACACAAAAACTGTGCTTCCTACACACACGGGCCATATCTAGTTCAATTCTACTTAGGAAACTGACAAGAACAGTAGAACCTCTTCAGTCCAATACACTGTACATGCTGGGAACAGACGCCAGTGCTATTTGCCCTGTGTATGACAATGGGAGCGCAATAGTGACTCTTCTTACCAGAAAACAACTCTTGTTCGTAGGACAAGATACTGCATGTGATTCCACTCGATTTAGGACTGGGAAAGAAACGCTATCTCGCCTTACAAGAAACACACTCTGCTTTTGAGAAAAGAGCACTCTTCTACTCTACTGTGTTTCCTATAGGGCCAGAACAGTGAACTTGCTCAGAACAAAAGAACTGTGCTTCCTACACACAGGGGACATATCTGGTTCAACTCTGCTTAGGAATCTGACAAGAACAGGAGCTCCTATTCAGTCCAATACTCTGTACATGCAGGGAACAGACGCCAGTGCTCTTTGCACTGTGTATGGCAAAGGGAGCGCAATAGTGACTCTTCTTACCAGAAAAAAACTCTTGCTCATAGGACCAGAAACTGCAAGGGATTCAATTCCATTTCTGACTGGGAAACAAACACTAGCTCGACTTTCAAGAAATGCACCCTGCTTTTGAGAAAAGAGCACTCTTCTACTCTATAGTGTTTCCTATGGGGTCCGAACAGTGAGCTTGCTAAGAACAAATGAACTGTGCTTCCTACACACACGGACCATATCTAGTTATACTCTGCTTAGGAAACTGACAAGAACAGTAGAACCTCTTCAGTACAATACACTGTACTTGCTGGGAACAGACGCGAGTGCTATTTGCACTATGTATGGCAATGGGAGTACAACAGTGACTTTCCTTACCAGAAAACAACTCTTGCTCATATGACCAGAAACTGCATGTGATTCAACTCCATTTAGGACTGGGAAACAAATGCTAGCTCGCCTTACAAGAAACACACTCTGCTTTTGAGAAAAGAGCACTCTTCTACTCTTCTGTGTATCCTATAGGGCCAGAACAGTGAGCTTGATCAGAACAAGAGAACTGTGCTTCCTACACACACGGCCATATCTAGTTCAATTCTGCTTAGGAAACTGACTAGAACAGTAGATCCTCTTCAGTCCAATACACTGTACATGCTGGGAACAGACGCCAGTGCTATTTGCCCTGTGTATGACAATGGGAGCACAATAGTGACTCTTCTTACCAGAAAACAACTCTTGCTCGTAGGACCACAAACTGCATGGGATTCAACTCCATTTAGTACTGTGAAACAAACGCTATCTTGCCTTACAAGAAACACACTCTGCTTTTGAGAAAAGAGCACGCTTCTACTCTATTGTGTTTCCAATGGGGTCTGAACAGTGAGCTTGCTCAGAACAAAAGAACTGTGCTTCCTACACACACGGCCATATCTAGTTCAACTCTGCTTAGGAAACTGACAAGAACAGTAGCTCCTCTTCAGTCCAATACACTGTACTTGCTGGAAACAGACGCGACTGCTATTTGCACTGATTATGGCAATGGGAGCGCAATAGTGACTTTCCTTAAGAGAAAACAACTCTTGCTGGTAGGACCAAAAACTGCATGTGATTCAACTCCATTTAGGACTGGAAACAAACGCTAGCTCGCCTTACAAGAAACACACTCTGCTTTTGAGAAAAGAGCACTCTTCTACTCTACTGTGTTTCCTATAGGGCCAGAACAGAGAGCTTGCTCAGAACAAAAGAACTGTGCTTCCTACATACACGGCCATAACTAGTTCAATTCTGCTTAGGAACCTGACAAGAACAGTAGGTTCTCTTCAGTCCAATACACCGTACATGCTGGGAACTGACGCCAGTGCTATTTGCCCTGTGTATGACAATGGGAGCGCAATATTGACTCTTCTTACCAGAAAACAACTCTTGCTCGTAGGACCAGAAACTGCATGGGATTCAACTCCATTTCTGACTGGGAAACAAACACTAGCTCGACTTTCAAGAAAAACAATCAAATTTTGGGAATAGAGCACTCATCTACTCTACTGTGTTTCCTATGATGTCCGCATAGTGTGCTTTCTCAGAACAAAAGAACTGTGCTTCCTACACACATGGGATATATCTGGTTCAACTCCTCTTATGAAAATGACAAGAACAGTAGCTCCTCTTCAGTCCAATACACTGTACTTGCTGGGAACAGACGCGAGTGCTATTTGCACTATGTATTGGAATGGAAGCGCAATAGTGACTTTCCTTACCAGAGAACAACTCTTGCTCATAGGACCAGAAACTGGATGTGATTCAAATCCATTTAGGACTGGGAAACAAATGCTAGCTCGCCTTACAAGGAACACACTCTGCTTTTGAGAAAAGGGCACTCTTCTACTCTATTGTGTTTTCTACGGGGTCCGAACTGTGAGCTTGCTCAGAACAAAAGACCTGTGCTTCCTACACACACGGACCATATCTGGTTCAACTCTGCTTAGGAACCTGACAAGAACAGTAGATCCTCTTCAGTCCAATACACTGTACTTGCTGGGAACAGACGCAAGTGCTATTTGCCCTGTGTATGGCAATGGGAGCGCAATAGTGACTTTCCTTACCAGAAAACAACTCTTGCTCGTAGGATCAGAAACTGCATGTGATTCCACTCCATTTAGGACTGGAAACAAACACAAGCTCGCCTTACAAGAAACACACTCTGCTTTTGAGAAAAGAGCACTCTTCTACTCTACTGTGCTTCCTAAGGGGTCCGAACAGTGAGCTTGCTCAGAACAAAAGAACTGTTCTTCGTACACACGACCATATCTAGTTCAATTCTGTTTAGGAACCTGACAAGAACAGTAGATCCTCTTTAGTCCAATATACTGTACTTGCTGGGAACAGACGCCAGTGCTATTTGTCCTGTGTATGGCAATGGCAGCGCAATAGTGACTCTTCTTACCATAAAACAACTCTTGCTCATAGGACCAGAAACTGCAAGTGTTTCAACTCCATTTAGGACTGGGAAACAAAAGCTAGCTCACCTTACAAGAAACACACTCTGCTTTTGAGAAAAGAGCACTCTTCTACTCTACTGTGTTTCCTATGGGGTCCGAACAGTGAGCTTGCTCAGAACAAAAGAACTATGCTTCCTACACACACGTGCTATATCTAGTTCAACTCTGCTTAGGAAACTGACAAGAACAGTAGCTCCTCTTCAGTCCAATACACTTTACTTGCGGGGAACAGACGCGAGTGCTATTTGCACTGTGTATGGCAATTGGAGCACAATAGTGACTCGTCTTACCAGAAAACAACTCTTGCTCGTAGGACCAAAAACTGCATGTGACTCAACTCCATTTAGGACTGGGAAACAAACGCTAGTTCGGCTTCCAAGAAACACACTCTGCTTTTGAGAAAAGAGCACTCTTCTACTCTGCTGTGCTTCCTATATTGCCAGAACAGTGAGCTTGCTCAGAAAAAAAGAACTGTGCATCCTACACACACGGGCCCTACCTAGTTCAACTCTTCTTAGGAAACTGAGAAGAACAGTAGCTCCTCTTCAGTCCAATACACTGTACTTGCTGGGAACAGACGGGAGGGCTATTTGCACTGTGCATGGCAATTGGAGCGCAATAGTGACTTTCTTTACCAGAAAACAACTCTTGCTCGTAGGACCAGAAACTGCATGTGATTCAACTCCATTTAGGACTGGGAAACAAACGGTAGCTAGCCTTACAAGAAACACACTCTGCTTTTGAGAAAAGAGCACTCTTCTACTCTACTGTGTTTCCTATGGGGTCCAAACAGTGAGCTTGCTCAGAACAAAAGAACTGTGCTTCCTGCACACACGGACCATATCTAGTTCAACTCTGCTTAATAAACTGACAAGAACAGTAGCTCCTATTCAGTCCAATACACTGTACTTGCTGGGAAAAGACGCGAGTGCTATTTGCCTTGTGTAGGGCAATGGGAGCACAATAGTGACTTTCCTTACCATAAAACAACTCTTGCTCATAGGACCAGAAACTCCATGTGATTCAACTCCATTTAGATCTGGGAAAAAATGCTAGCTCGCCTTACATGAAACACACTCTGCTTTTGAGAAAAGAGCACTCTTCTACTCTACTGTGTTTCCTATGGGGTCCGAACAGTGAGCTTGCTCAGAACAAAAGAACTCTGCTTCCTACACACAAGGGCCATATCTAGTTCAACTCTGCTTACGAAACTGACAAGAACAGTAGCTCCTCTTCAGTCCAATACACTGTATTTGCGGGGAAGAGACGCGAGTGCTATTTGCACTGTGTATGGCAATTGGAGCACAATAGTGACTCGTCTTACCAGAAAACAAATCTTGCTCATAGGACAAAAAACTGCATGTGACTCAACTCCATTTAGGACTGGGAAACAAACGCTAGCTCGCCTTACAAGAAACACACTCTGCTTTTGAGAAAAGAGCACTCTTCTTCTCTACTGTGTTTCCTATGGAGTCCGAACACTGAACTTGCTCAGAACAAAAGAACTGTGCTTCCTACACACACGGCCATATCTAGTTCAATTCTGCTTAGGAACCTGACAAGAACAGTAGATCCTCTTCAGTCCAATACACTGTACTTGCTGGGAACAGACGCCAGTGCTATTTGTCCTGTGTATGGCAATGGCAGCGCAAAAGTGACTCTTCTTACCGTAAAACAACTCTTGCTCATAGGACTAGAAACTGCATGTGATTCAACTCCATTTAGGACTGGAAATAAACGCTAGCTCGCCTTACAAGAAACACACTCTGCTTTAGAGAAAAGAACACTCTTCTACTCTACTGTGTTTCCTATAGGGCCAGAACAGTGAGCTTGCTCAGAGCAAAAGAACTGTGCTTCCTACACACACGGCCATATTTAGTTCAATTCTGCTTAGGAAACTGAGAAAACAGTAGCTCCTCTTCAGTCCAATGCAATGTACTTGCTGGGAACAGATGGGAGGGCTATTTGCACTGTGTATGGCAATGGGAGCGCAATAGTGACTTTCCTTACCAGAAAACAACTCTTGCTCGTAGGAACACAAACTGCATGTGATTCCACTCCATTTAGGAATGGGAAACAAACGCTAGCTCGCCTTAAAAGAAACAGACTCTGCTTTTGAGAAAAAAGCACTCTTCTACTCTACTGTGTTTCCTATGGGGTCCGAACAGTGAGCTTGCTCAGAACAAAAAAACTGTGCTTCCTACACACACGGCCATATCTAGTTCAAGTCTGCTTAGGAACCTGACAAGAACAGTAGATCCTCTTCAGCCCAATACACTGTACTTGCTGCGAACAGATGCCAGTGCTATTTGTCCTGTGTATGGCAATGGCAGTGCGATAGTGACTCTTCTTACCATAAAACAACTCTTGCTCGTAGTACCAGAAACTGCATGGGATTCAACTCCATTTAGGACTGCGAAACAAACGCTAGCACACCTTACAAGAAATACACTCTGCCTTAGAGAAAAGAGCACTCTTCTACTCTACTGTGTTTCCTATGGGGTCCAAACAGTGAGCTTGCAAAGAACAAAAGAACTGTGCTTCCTACAAACACGGATCATATCTAGTTCAACTCTGCTTAGGAAACTGACAAGAACAGTAGCACCTATCCAGTCCAATGCACTGTATTTGCTGGGAACAGACGGGAGGGCTATTTGCACTGTGTATGGCAATGGGAGCGCAATGTGACTTTCCTTACCAGAAAAGAACTCTTGATCGTAGGACCTGAAACTGCATGTGATTCAACTCCATTTAGGACTAGGAAACAAACGCTAGCTCGCCTTACAAGAAACACACTCCGCTTTTGAGAAAAGAGCACGCATCTACTCTACTGTGATTCCTATAGGGCCAGATCAGTGACATGCTCAGAACATAAGAACTGTGCTTCCTCCACACACGGGCCATATCTACTTCAACTCTGCTTAGGAAACTGACAAGAACAGTAGCTCCTTTTTAGTCCCATACACTGCACTTGCTGGGAACAGACGCGAGTGCTATTTGTACTGTGTATGCAATGGGAGCGCAATAGTGACTTTCCTTACCAGAAAACAACTCTTGCTCGTAGGACCAGAAACTGCATGTGATTCAACTCAATTTAGGACTTGGAAACAAAAGCTAGCTCGCCTTACAAGAAACACACTCTGCTTTTGAGAAAAGAGCACTCTTCTACTCTACTGTGTTTCCTATAGGGTCCGAACAGTGAGCTTGCTCAGAAAAAAAAACTGTGCTTCCTACACACACAGGCCATATCTAGTTCAACTCTGCTTAGGAAACTGACAAGAACAGTAGCTCCTCCCTCAGTCCCATACACTGTACTTGCTGGGAACAGACGCGAGTGCTATTTGAACTGTATATGGCAATGGGAGCACAATAGTGACATTCCTTACCAGAAAACAACTCTTGCTCGTAGGACCAGAAACTGCATGTGATTCATCTCCATTTAGGACTGGGAAACAAATGCTAGCTCGCCTTACATGAAACACACTCTGCTTTTGAGAAAAGAGCACTCTTCTACTCTACTGTGTTTCCTATGGGGTCCGAACAGTGAGCTTGCTCAGAACAAAAGAACTGTGCTTCGTACACACGACCATATCTAGTTCAATTCTGTTTAGGAACCTGACAAGAACAGTAGATCCTCTTCAGTCCAATATACTGTACTTGCTGGGAACAGACGCCAGTGCTATTTGTCCTGTGTATGGCAATGGCAGCGCAATAGTGACTCTTCTTACCATAAAACAGCTCTTGCTCATAGGACAAGAAACTGCAAGTGTTTCAACTCCATTTAGGACTGGGAAACAAAAGCTAGCTCGCTTTACAAGAAACACACTCTGCTTTTGAGAAAAGAGCACTCTTCTACTCTACTGTGTTTCCTATAGGGCCAGAACAGTGAGCTTGCTCAGAAAAAAAGAACTGTGCTTCCTACACACACGGCCCGTATCTAGTTCAACTCTGCTTAGAAAACTGAGAAGAACAGTAGCTCCTCTTCAGTCCAATACACTGTACTTCCTGGGAAGAGACGCGAGGGCTATTTGCACTGTGTATGGCAATGGGAGCACAATAGTGACTTTCTTTACCAGAAAACAACTCTTGCTCATAGGACCAGAAACTGCATGTGATTCAACTCCATTTAGGACTGGGAAACAAACGGTAGCTCGCCTTACAAGAAACACACTCTGCTTTAGAGAAAAGAGCACTCTTCTACTCTACTGTGTTTCCTATGGGGTCCAAACAGTGAGCTTGCTCAGAACAAAAGAACTGTGCTTCCTACACACACGGATCATATCTAGTTCAACTCTGCTTAGTAAACTGACAAGAACAGTAGCTCCTATTCAGTCCAATACACTGTACTTGCTGGGAAAAGACGCGAGTGCTATTTGCCTTGTGTAGGGCAATGGGAGCACAATAGTGACTTTCCTTACCATAAAACAACTCTTGCTCATAGGACCAGAAACTGCATGTGATTCAACTCCATATAGGACTGGGAAACAAATGCTACCTCGCCTTACATGAAACACACTCTGTTTTTGAGAAAAGAGCACTCTTCTACTCTACTGTGTCTCCTATGGGGTCCGAACAGTGACCTTGCTCAGAACAAAAGAACTGTGCTTCCTACACACAAGGGCCATATCTAGTTCAACTCTGCTTAGGAAACTGACAAGAACAGTAGATCCTTTTCGGTCCAATACACTGTACTTGCAGGGAAGAGACGCGAGTGCTATTTACACTGTGTATGGCAATTAGAGCACAATAGTGACTCGTCTTACCAGAAAACAACTCTTGCTCATAGGACAAAAAACTGCATGTGACTCAACTCCATATAGGACTGGGAAACAAACGCTAGCTCGCCTTACAAGAAACACACTCTGCTTTTGAGAAAAGAGCACTCTTCTACTCTACTGTGTTTCCTATTGTGTCCAAACACTGAACTTGCTCAGAACAAAAGAACTGTGCTTCCTACACACACGGCCATATCTAGTTCAATTCTGCTTAGGAACCTGACAAGAACAGTAGATCCTCTTCAGTCCAATACACTGTACTTGCTGGGAACAGACGCCAGTGCTATTTGTCCTGTGTATGGCAATGGCAGCGCAAAAGTGACTCTTCTTACCATAAAACAACTCTTGCTCATAGGACTAGAAACTGCATGTGATTAAACTCCATTTAGGACTGAGAAACAAACGCTAGCTCGCCTTACAAGAAACACACTCTGCTTTAGAGAAAATAGCACTCTTCTACTCTACTGTGTTTCCTACAGGGCCAGAACAGTGAGTTTGCTCAGAACAAAAGAACTGTGATTCCTACACACGCGGAACATATCTCGTTCAACTCTACTTAGGAAACTGACAAGAACAGTAGCTCCTCTTCAGTCCGATACACTGTACTTGCTGGGAACAGACATGAGTGCTATTTGCACTGTGTATGGCAATGGCAGCACAATAGTGACTTTCCTTACCAGAAAACAACTCTTGGTCGTAGGACCAGAAACTGCATGTGATTCAACTCCATTTAGGACTGGGAAACAAATGCTAGCTCGCCTTACAAGAAACACAATCTGCTTTTGAGAAAAGAGCACTCTTCTACTCTACTGTGTTTCCTAAAGGGCCAGAACAGTGAGCTTGCTCAGAACAAAAGAACTGTGCTTCCTACACACACGGCCATATCTAGTTCAACTCTGCTGAGGAAACTGACAAGAACAGTAGCTCCTAATCAGTCCAATACACTGTAATTGAAGGGAACAGACGCGAGTACTATTTGCACTATGTATGGCATTTGGAGCACAATAGTGACTCATCTTACCAGAAAACAACTCTTGCTCGTAGGACCAAAAACTGCATGTGACTCAACTCCATTTAGGACTGGGAAACAAACGCGAGCGCACCTTACAAGAAAAACACTCTGCTTTAGAGAAAAGAGCACTCTTCTACTCTACTGTGTTTCCTATGGGGTCCAAAAAGTGAGCTTGCTAAGAACAAAAGAACTGTGCTTCCTACACACACGGGCCATATCTCGTTCAACTCATCTTAGGAAACTGACAAGAACAGTAGCTCCTATTCAGTCCAATACACTGTACTTGCTGGGAACAGACGCGAGTGCTATTTGCACTGTGTATGGCAATTGGAACACAACAGTGACTCTTCTTACCAGAAAACAACTCTTGCTCATAGGACAAAAAACTGCATGTGACTCAACTCCATTTAGGACTGGGAAACTAACGCGAGCTCGCCTTCCAAAAACACACTCTGCTTTTGAGAAAAGAGCACTCTTCTACTGTACTGTGTTTCCTATGTGTTCCGAACAGTGAGCTTACTCAGAACAAAACAACTGTGCTTCCTACACACACGGCCATATCTAGATCAAGTCTGCTTAGGAAACTGACAAGAACAGTAGCTATTGTTCAGTCCGATACACTGTACTTGCTGGGAACAGATGCATGTGCTATTTGCACTGTGTATTGCATTTGGAGCGCAATAGTGACTCTTCTTACCAGAAAACAACTCTTGCTCGTAGGACCAAAACCTGCCTGTGACAACTCCATTTAGGACTGGGAAACAAACGCGAGCTCGCCTTACTAGAAACACACTCTGCTTTAGAGAAAAGAGCACTCTTCTACTCTACTGTGTAACCTATGGGGTCCGAACAGTGAGCTTGCTCAGAACAAAAAAACTGTGCTTCCTACACACACGGCCATATCTAGTTCAAGTCTGATTAGGAACCTGACAAGAACAGTAGATCCTCTTTCATCCAATACACTGTACTTGCTGGGAAAAGACGCCAGTGCTATTTGTCCTGTGTATGACAATGACAGCGCAATAGTGACTCTTCTTACCAGAAAACAGCTCTTGCTTGTAGGACCAGAAACTGCATGTGATTCAACTCCATTTAGGACTGGGAAACAAACGCTAGCTCGCCTTACAAGAAACACACTCTGCTTTTGAGAAAAGAGCACTCTTCTACTCTACTGTGTTTCCTATGGGGTCCAAACAATGAGCTTGCTCAGAACAAAAGAAATGTGCTTCCTACACACGCGGGACATATCTCGATCAACTCTGCTTAGGAAACTGACAAGAACAGTAGCTCCTCTTCAGTCCGATACACTGTACTTGCTGGGAACAGATGCGAGTGCTATTTGCACTGTGTATGGCAATGGGAGCGCAATAGTGACTTTCCTTACCAAAAAACAACTCTTGCACGTAGGTCCAGAAACAGCATGTGATTCCACTCCATTTAGGACTGGGAAACAAACGCTAGCTCGCCTTACAAGAAACACACTCTGCTTCAGAGAAAAGAGCACTCTTCTACTCTGCTGTGTTTCCTAAGGGGTCCAAACAGTGAGCTTGCTCAGAACATAAGAACTGTGCTTTCTACACACGGGCCATATCTAGTTCAACTCTGCTTAGGAAACTGACAAGAACAGTAGCTCCTCTTTAGTCCAATACACTGTACTTGCTGGGAACAGACGTATGTGCTATTTGCACTGTGTATGGCAATGGGAGCGCAATAGTGACTTTCCTTACCAGAAAACAACTCTTGCTCATAGGACCAGAAACTGCATGTGATTCCACTCCATTTAGGACTGGGAAACAAACGCTAGCTCGCCTTACAAGAAACACACTCTGCTTCAGAGAAAAGAGCACTCTTCTACTCTACTGTGTTTCCTATGGGGTCCAAACAGTGAGCTTGCTCAGAACAAAAGAACTGAGCTTCCTACACATACGGCCATATCTAGTTCAACTCTGCTTAGGAAACTGACAAGAACAGTAGCTCCTCTTCAGTCCAATATACTGTACTTGCTCGGGACAGACGCGAGTGCTATTTGCACTGTGTATGGCAATTGGAGCACAATAGTGACTCGTCTTACCAGAAAACAACTCTTGCTCGTAGGACAAAAAACTGCATGTGACTCAACTCCATTTAGGACTGGGAAACAAATACTAGCTCGCCTTCCAAGAAACACACTCTGCTTTTGAGAAAAGAGCACTCTTCTACTTTCCTGTTTACTATGTGTTCCGAACAGTGAGCTTGCTCAGAACAAAAAAACTGTGCTTCCTACAAACATTGCCACATGTAGTTCAAGTCTGCTTAGGAACCTGAGAAGAACAGTAGATCCTCTTCAGTCTGATACACTGTACTTGCTGGGAACAGACGGGAGGGCTATTTGCACTGTGTATGGCAATGGGAGCTCAATAGTTACTTTCCTTACCAGAAAACAGCTCTTGCTCATAGGAACAGAAACTGCATGGGATTCAACTCCATTTAGGACTGGGAAACAAACGCTAGCTCGCCTTACAAGAAACACACTCTGCTTTTGAGAAAAGAGCACAATTCTACTCTACTGTGTTTCCTATGGTGTCCGAAAAGTGAGCTTGCTCAGAACAAAAGAACTGTGCTTCCTACACACACGGCCATATCTAGTTCATCTCGGCTTAGGAACCTGACAAGAACAGTAGATCCTCTTCAGTCCAATACACTGTACATGCTGGGAACAGACGCGTGTGCTATTTGCCCTGTGTATGACAATGGGAGCACAATAGTTACTCTTCTTACCAGAACACAACTCTTGCTCGTAGGACCAGAAAGTGCATGTGATTCAACTCCATTTAGGACTGTGAAACAAACACTAACTCGCCTTACAAGAAACACACTCTGAGTTAGAGAAAAAAGAACTCTTCTACTCTATTGTTTTTCCTAAGAGGTCTGAACAGTGAACTTGCTCAGAACAAAAGAACTGTGCTTCCTACACACACGGCCATATCTAGTTCAATTCTGCTTAGGAACCTGACAAGAACAGTAGATCCTCTTCAGTCCAATACAATGTACTGCTGAGAACAGACAACAGTGCTATTTGTCCTGTGTATGGCAATGGCAGTGCAATAGTGACTCTTCTTACCATAAAATAACTCTTGCTCGTATGACCAGAAACTGCATGTGATTCAACTCAATTTAGGACTCAGAAACAAATGCTAGCTCGCCTTACATGAAACACACTCTGCTTTTGAGAAAAGAGCACTCTTCTACTCTACTGTCTTTCCTAAGGGGTCCGAACAGTGAGCTTGCTCGGAACAAAAGAACTGTGCTTCCTAAACACACGGGCCATATCTAGTTCAACTCTGCTTAGGAAACTGACAAGAACAGTAGCTCCTCTTCAGTCCAATACACTGTACTTGCGGGGAACAGACGCGAGTGCTATTTGCACTGTGTATGGCTATTGGAGCACAATAGTGACTCGTCTTACCAGAAAACAACTCTTCCTCGTAGGACAAAAAACTGCATGTGACTCAACTCCATTTATGACTTGGAACCATCGGTAGCTCGCCTTCCAAGAAACACACTCTGCTTTTGAGGAAAGAGCACTCTATACTCTACTGTGTTTCCTATGGGTTCCGAACAGTGAGCTTGCTCAGAAAAAAAAAACTGTGCTTCCTACACACACGGCCATATCTAGTTCAAGTCTGCTTAGGAAACTGACAAGAACAGTAGATCCTCTTCCATCCAATACACTGTACTTGCTGGGAAAAGACGCCAGTGTTATTTGTCCTGTGTATGGCAATGGCAGCTCAATAGTGACTCTTCTTACCAGAAAACAACTCTTGCTTGTAGGACCAGAAACTGCATGTGATTCAACTCCATTTAGGACTGGGAAACAAACGCTAGCTCGCCTTACAAGAAACACACTCTGCTTTTGAGAAAAGAGCACTCTTCTACTCTACTGTGTTTCCTATGGTGTCCAAACAGTGAGCTTGCTCAGAACAAAAGAACTGTGCTTCCTACACACATGAGCCATATCTAGTTCAACTCTGCTTAGGAAACTGACAAGAACAGTACCTCCTCTTCAGTCCAATACACTGTACATGCTGGTAACAGACGCGAGTGCTATTTGCACTGTGTATGTCAATGGGAGAGCAATAGTGACTTTCCTTACCAGAAAACAACTCTTGCTCGTAGGACCAGAAACTGTATGTGATTCAACTCCATTTAGGACTGGGAAACAAATGCTAGCTCGCCTTACAAGAAATACAATCTGCTTTAGAGAAAAGAGCACTCTTCTACTCTACTGTGTTTCCAATGGGGTCCAAACTGTGAGCTTGCTCAGAACAAAAAAACTGTGCTTCCTACACACACGGCCATATCTAGTTCAATTCTGCTTATAAAACTGACAAGAACAGTAGCTCCTCTTCAGTCCAATAC
>NW_026736865.1:0-57000 GCF_949786415.1 Peromyscus eremicus | reverse complement strand
ATCCTTTTCTGATTGGGAAACAAATAGTAGCTCGCCTTACAAGAAACACACTCTGCTTTTGAGAAAAGAGCACTCTTCTAATCTACTGTGTTTGCTATAGGGCCAGAACAGTGAGCTTGCTCAGAACAAAAGAACTGTGCTTCCGACGTACGGGCCATATCTAGTGTAACTCCACTTAGGAAACTGAGAACAGTAGCTTCTCTTCAGTCCAATACACTCTATTTGCTGGGAACAGACGCGAGTGCTATTTGCACTGTGTATGGCAATGGGAGCACAACAGTGACTCTTCTTACCAGAAAACAACTCTTGCTCATAGGACAAGAAACTGCATGTGATTCAACTCCATTTAGGACTGGGAAACAAACACTAGCTCGCCTTACAAGAAACACACTCTGCTTTTGAGAAAAGAGCACTCTTCTAATCTACTGTGTTTCCTATAGGGCCATAACAGTGAGCTTGCTCAGAATAAAAGAACTGTGCTTCCTACACACACGGGCCATATCTAGTTCATCTGCACTTAGGAAACTGACAAGAACAGTAGCTTCTCTTCAGTCCAATACAGTGTACTTGCTGGGAACAGACGCGAGTGCTCTTTGCACTGTGTATGGCGAATGGAGCACAAAAGTGACTCTTTTTTTACCACAAAACAACTCTTGCTCATAGGACCAGAAACTGCATGTGATTCAAATCCTTTTCTGATTGGGAAACAAACACTAGCTCGGTTTACAAGAAACACACTCTGCTTTTCAGAAAAGAGCACACTTATAATCTACTGTGTTTCTTGTAGGGCCAGAACAGTGAGCTTGCTCAGAACAAAAGAACTGTGCTTCCGATGTACGGGCCAATCTAGTTCAACTCCACTTAGGAAACTGACGAGAACAGTAGCTTCCCTTCAGTCCAATACACTGTACTTGCTGGGAACAGACGCGAGTGCTATTTGCACTGTGTATGGCAATGGGAGCACAATAGTGACTCTTCTTACCAGAAAACAACTCTTGCTCGTAGGACAAGAAACTGCATGTGATTCAACTCCATTTAGGACTGGGAAACAAACACTAGCTCGCCTTACAAGAAACACACTCCGCTTTTGAGAAAAGAGCACTCTTCTAATCTACTGTGTTTCCTATAGGGCCAGAACAGTGAGCTTGCTCAGAACAAAAGAACTGTGCTTCCTACGTACGGGCCATGTCTAGTTCATCTCCACTAGGGAAACTGACGAGAACAGTAGCTTCTCTTCAGTCCAATACACTATACTTGCTGGGAACAGACATAAGTGCTCTTTGCACTGTGCATGGCGAATGGAGCACAAAAGTGACTCTTTTTTTTACCACAAAACAACTCTTGCTCATATAACCAGAAACTGCATGTGATTCAAATACTTTTCTGATTGGGAAACAAACACTAGCTCGCCTTACAAGAAACACACTCTGCTTTTGAGAAAAGAGCACTCTTCTAATCTACTGTGTTTCTTGTAGGGCCATAACAGTGAGCTTGCTCAGAACAAAAGAACTGTGCTTCAGACGTACGGGCCCATCTAGTTCAACTCCACTTAGGAAACTGACGAGAACAGTAGCTTCTCTTCAGTCCAATACACTGTACTTGCTGGGAACAGACGCGAGTGCTCTTTGCACTGTGCATGGCGAATGGAGCACAAAAGTGACTCTTTTTACCACAAAACAACTCTTGCTCATAGGACCAGAACCTGCCTGTGATTCAAATCCTTTTCTGATTGGGAAACAAATAGTAGCTCGCCTTACAAGAAACACACTCTGCTTTTGAGAAAAGAGCACTCTTCTACTCTACTGTGTTTCCTATAGGCCAGAACAGTGAGCTTGCTCAGAACAAAAGAACTGTGCTTCCCACACACGGGCCATATCTAGTTCAACTCTCCTTAGGTACCTGACAAGAACAGTAGCTTCTCTTCAGTCCAATACACTGTACTTGCTGGGAACAGACGCGAGTGCTCTTTGCACTGTGTATGGCAAATGGAGCTCAATAGTAACTCTTCTTACCAGAATAAAACTCTTGCTTGTAGGAGCAGAAACTGCATGTGATTCAACTCCATTTCTGACTGGGAAACAAATACTAGCTCGCCTTACAAGAAACACACTCTGCTTTTGAGAAAAGAGCACTCTTCTAATCTACTGTGTTTCCTTAGGGCCAGAACAGTGAGCTTGCTCAGAACAAAGGAACTGTGCTTCCGACACACGGGCCATATCTAGTTCAACTCTGCTTAGGAATCTGACAAGAAAAGAAGCTTCTCTTAAGTCCAATACACTGTACTTGCTGGGAACAGACGCGAGTGCTATTTGCACTGTGTATGGCAATGGGAGCACAATCGTGACTATTCTTAGCAGAAAACAACTCTTGCTTGTAGGAGCTGAAACTGAATGTGATTCAACTCCATTTCTGACTGGGAAACAAATACTAGCTCGCCTTACAAGAAACACACTCTGCTTTTGAGAAAAGAGCACTCTTCTAATCTACTGTGGTCCTATAGGGCCAGAAGAGTGAGCTTGCTGAGAACAAAAGAACTGTGCTTTCTACACACACGGTTCATATCTAGTTCAACTCTGCTAAGGAAACTGACAAGAACAGGAGCTTCTCTTCAGTACAATACACTGTACTTGCTGGGAACAGAGGCGAGTGCTATTTGCACTGTGTATGGCAATGGGAGCGCAATCGTGACTGTTCTTAGCAGAAAACAACTCTTGCTAGTAAGACCAGAAACTGCATGTGATTCAACTCCATTTACGACTGGGAAACAAACACTAGCTCGCCTTACAAGAAACACACTCTGCTTTTGAGAAAAGAGCACTCTTCTACTCTACTGTGTTTCCTATAGGCCAGAAGAGTTAGCTTGCTCAGAACAAAAGAACTATGCTTTCTACACACACGGTCCATATCTACTTCAACTCTGCTTAGGAAACTGACAAGAACAGTAGCTTCTCTTCAGTCCAATACACTATATTTGCTGGGAACAGACGCTAGTGTTATTTGCACTGTGTATGGCAAATGGAGTGCAATACTGACTCTTCTTACCAGAAAACAACTCTTGCTTGTAGGAGCAGAACCTGCATGTGATTCAACTCCATTTCTGACTGGGAAACAAATACTAGCTCGCCTTACAAGAAACACACTCTGCTTTTGGGAAAAGAGCACTCTTCTACTCTACTGTGATTCCTATAGGGCCAGAAGAGTGAGCATGCTCAGAACAAAGAACTGTGCTTCCCACACACTGGCCATATCTAGTTCAACTCTGCTTAGGAAATTGATAAGAACAGTAGCTTCTCTTCAATCCAATACACTGTACTTGCTGGGAACAGACGCAAGTGCTATTTGCACTGTGTATGGCTATGGGAGCGCAATCATGACTGTTCTTAGAAGAAAACAACTCTTGCTATTAGGACCAGAAACTGCATGTGATTCAACTCCGTTTACGACTGGGAAACAAACACTAGCTCGCCTTACAAGAAACACACTCTGCTTTTGAGAAAAGAGCACTCTTCTACTCTACTGTGATTCCTATAGGGCCAGAACAGTGAGCTTGCTCAGAACAAAGGAACTGTGCTTCCGACACACGGGCCATATCTAGTTCAACTCAGCTTAGGAAAGTGACAAGAAGACTAGCTTCTCTTCAGTCCAATACACTGTACTTTCTAGGAACAGTCGCTAGTGCTATTTGCACTGTGTATGGCAAATGGAGCGCAATAGTGACTCTGCTTACCAGAAAACAACTCTTTCTCCTAGGACCAGAAACTGCATGTGATTCAACTCCATTTCTGACTGGGAAACAAATACTAGCTCGCCTTACAAGAAACACACTCTCCTTTTGAGAAAAAAGCACTCTTCTAATCTACTGTGTTTCCTATAGGGCCAGAACAGTGAGCTTGCTCAGAACAAAGGAAATGTGCTTCCAACACACGGGCCATATCTAGTTCAATGCTGCTTAGGAAACTGACAAGAACAGTAGCTTCTCTTCAGTCCAATACACTGTACTTGCTGGGAACAGACGCGAGTGCTATTTGCACTGTGTATGGCAAATGGAGCTCAATAGTAACTCTTCTTACCAGAATACAACTCTTGCTTGTAGAACCATAAACTGCATGTGATTCAACTCCATTTCTGTGTGGGAAACAAATACTATCTCGCCTTACAAGAAACACACTCTGCTTTTGAGAAAAGAGCACTCTTCTACTCTACTGTTTTTCCTATAGGGCCAGAACAGTGAGCTTGCTCAGAACAAAAGAACTGTGCTTTCTACACACACGGTTCATATATAGTTAAACTCTGCTTAGGAAACTGACAAGAACAGTAGCTTCTCTTCAGTCCAATACACTGTACTTGCTGGGAACAGACGCGAGTGCTCTTTGCACTGTGTATGGCAAATGGAGCTCAATAGTAACTCTTCTTACCAGAATAAAACTCTTGCTTGTAGGAGCAGAAACTGCATGTGATTCAACTCCATTTCTGACTGGGAAACAAATACTAGCTCGCCTTACAAGAAACACACTCTGCTTTTGAGAAAAGAGCACTCTTCTAATCTACGGTGTTTCCTATAGGGCGAGAACAGTGAGCTTGCTCTGAACAAAGGAACTGTGCTTCCGACACACGGACCATATCTAGTTCAACTCTGCTTAGGAATCTGACAAGAAAAGAAGCTTCTCTTAAGTCCAATACACTGTACTTGCTGGGAACAGACGCGAGTGCTATTTGCACTGTGTATGGCAATGGGAGCACAATCGTGACTATTCTTAGCAGAAAACAACTCTTGCTTGTAGGAGCTGAAACTGAATGTGATTCAACTCCATTTCTGACTGGGAAACAAATACTAGCTCGCCTTACAAGAAACACACTCTGCTTTTGAGAAAAGAGCACTCTTCTAATCTACTGTGGTCCTATAGGGCCAGAAGAGTGAGCTTGCTGAGAACAAAAGAACTGTGCTTTCTACACACAAGGTTCATATCTAGTTCAACTCTGCTAAGGAAACTGACAAGAACAGGAGCTTGTCTTCAGTACAATACACTGTACTTGCTGGGAACAGACGCGGGTGCTATTTGCACTGTGTATGGCAATGGGAGCGCAATCGTGACTGTTCTTAGCAGAAAACAACTCTTGCTAGTAAGACCAGAAACTGCATGTGATTCAACTCCATTTACGACTGGGAAACAAACACTAGCTCGCCTTACAAGAAACACACTCTGCTTTTGAGAAAAGAGCACTCTTCTACTCTACTGTGTTTCCTATAGGCCAGAAGAGTTAGCTTGCTCAGAACAAAAGAACTATGCTTTCTACACACACGGTCCATATCTACTTCAACTCTGCTTAGGAAACTGACAAGAACAGTAGCTTCTCTTCAGTCCAATACACTATATGTGCTGGGAACAGACGCTAGTGTTATTTGCACTGTGTATGGCAAATGGAGTGCAATACTGACTCTTCTTACCAGAAAACAACTCTTGCTTGTAGGAGCAGAACCTGCATGTGATTCAACCCCATTTCTGACTTGGAAACAAATACTAGCTCGCCTTACAAGAAACACACTCTGCTTTTGGGAAAAGAGCACTCTTCTACTCTACTGTGATTCCTATAGGGCCAGAAGAGTGAGCATGCTCAGAACAAAGAACTGTGCTTCCCACACACTGGCCATATCTAGTTCAACTCTGCTTAGGAAATTGATAAGAACAGTAGCTTCTCTTCAATCCAATACACTGTACTTGCTGGGAACAGACGCAAGTGCTATTTGCACTGTGTATGGCTATGGGAGCGCAATCTTGACTGTTCTTAGAAGAAAACAACTCTTGCTATTAGGACCAGAAACTGCATTTGATTCAACTCCGTTTACGACTGGGAAACAAACACTAGCTCGTCTTACAAGAAACACACTCTGCTTTTGAGAAAAGAGCACTCTTCTACTCTACTGTGATTCCTATAGGGCCAGAACAGTGAGCTTGCTCAGAACAAAGGAACTGTGCTTCCAACACACGGGCCATATCTAGTTCAACTCTGCTTAGGAAAGTGACAAGAAGACTAGCTTCTCTTCAGTCCAATACACTGTACTTTCTAGGAACAGTCGCTAGTGCTATTTGCACTGTGTATGGCAAATGGAGCGCAATTGTGACTTTGCTTACCAGAAAACAACTCTTTCTCCTAGGACCAGAAACTGCATGTGATTCAACTCCATTTCTGACTGGGAAACAAATACTAGCTCGCCTTACAAGAAACACACTCTCCTTTTGAGAAAAAAGCACTCTTCTAATCTACTGTGTTTCCTATAGGGCCAGAACAGTGAGCTTGCTCAGAACAAAGGAAATGTGCTTCCAACACACAGGCCATATCTAGTTCAATGCTGCTTAGGAAACTGACAAGAACAGTAGCTTCTCTTCAGTCCAATACACTGTACTTGCTGGGAACAGACGCGAGTGCTATTTGCACTGTGTATGGCAAATGGAGCTCAATAGTAACTCTTCTTACCAGAATACAACACTTGCTCGTAGGACCAGAAACTGCATGTGATTCAACTCCATTTCTGTGTGGGAAACAAATACTATCTCGCCTTACAAGAAACACACTCTGCTTTTGAGAAAAGAGCACTCTTCTACTCTACTGTTTTTCCTATAGGGCCAGAACAGTGAGCTTGCTCCGAACAAAAGAACTGTGCTTTCTACACACACGGTTCATATCTAGTTAAACTCTGCTTAGGAAACTGACAAGAACAGTAGCTTCTCTTCAGTCCAATACACTGTACTTGCTGGGAACAGACGCGAGTGCTATTTGCACTGTGTATGGCAAATGGAGCTCAATAGTAACTCTTCTTACCAGAATAAAACTCTTGCTTGTAGGAGCAGAAACTGCATGTGATTCAACTCCATTTCTGACTGGGAAACAAATACTAGCTCGCCTTACAAGAAACACACTCTGCTTTTGAGAAAAGTGCACTCTTCTAATCTACTGTGTTTCCTATAGGGCCAGAACAGTGAGCTTGCTCAGAACAAAGGAACTGTGCTTCCTACACAGGGGCCATATCTAGTTCAACTCTGCTTAGGAAACTGACAAGAAAAGAAGCTTCTCTTAAGTCCAATACACTGTACTTGCTGGGAACAGACGCGAGTGCTATTTGCACTGTGTATGGCAATGGGAGCACAATCGTGACTATTCTTAGCAGAAAACAACTCTTGCTTGTAGGAGCTGAAACTGAATGTGATTCAACTCCATTTCTGACTGGGAAACAAATAGTAGCTCGCCTTACAAGAAACACACTCTGCTTTTGAGAAAAGAGCACTCTTCTAATCTACTGTGTTTCCTATAGGGCCAGAAGAGTGAGCTTGCTCAGAACAAAAGAACTGTGCTTTCTACACACACGGTTCATATCTAGTTCAACTCTGCTAAGGAAACTGACAAGAACAGGAGCTTCTCTTCAGTCCAATACACTGTACTTGCTGGGAACAGACGCGGGTGCTATTTGCACTGTGTATGGCAATGGGAGCGCAATCGTGACTGTTCTTAGCAGAAAACAACTCTTGCTAGTAAGACCAGAAACTGCATGTGATTCAACTCCATTTATGACTGGGAAACAAACACTAGCTCGCCTTACAAGAAAAACACTCTACTTTTGAGAAAAGAGCACTCTTCTACTCTACTGTGTTTCCTATAGGCCAGAAGAGTTAGCTTGCGCAGAAAAAAAGAACTATGCTTTCTACACACACGGTCCATATCTAGTTCAACGCTGCTTAGGAAACTGACAAGAACAGTAGCTTCTCTTCAGTCCAATACACTATATTTGCTGGGAACAGACGCTAGTGTTATTTGCACTGTGTATGGCAAATGGAGTGCAATACTGACTCTTCTTACCAGAAAACAACTCTTGCTTGTAGGAGCAGAACCTGCATGTGATTCAACTCCATTTCTGACTTGGAAACAAATACTAGCTCGCCTTACAAGAAACACACTCTGCTTTTGGGAAAAGAGCACTCTTCTACTCTACTGTGATTCCTATAGTGCCAGAAGAGTGAGCATGCTCAGAACAAAGAACTGTGCTTCCCACACACTGGCCATATCTAGTTCAACTCTGCTTAGGAAATTGATAAGAACAGTAGCTTCTCTTCAATCCAATACACTGTACTTGCTGGGAACAGACGCAAGTGCTATTTGCACTGTGTATGGCTATGGGAGCGCAATCATGACTGTTCTTAGAAGAAAACAACTCTTGCTATTAGGACCAGAAACTGCATGTGATTCAACTCCGTTTACGACTGGGAAACAAACACTAGCTCGCCTTACAAGAAACACACTCTGCTTTTGAGAAAAGAGCACTCTTCTACTCTACTGTGATTCTTATAGGGCCAGAACAGTGAGCTTGCTCAGAACAAAGGAACTGTGCTTCCAACACACGGGCCATATCTAGTTCAACTCAGCTTAGGAAAGTGACAAGAAGACTAGCTTCTCTTCAGTCCAATACACTGTACTTTCTAGGAACAGTCGCTAGTGCTATTTGCACTGTGTATGGCAAATGGAGGGCAATAGTGACTCTGCTTACCAGAAAAAAACTCTTTCTCCTAGGACCAGAAACTGCATGTGATTCAACTCCATTTCTGACTGGGAAACAAATACTAGCTCGCCTTACAAGAAACACACTCTCCTTTTGAGAAAAAAGCACTCTTCTAATCTACTGTGTTTCCTATAGGGCCAGAACAGTGAGCTTGCTCAGAACAAAGGAAATGTGCTTCCAACACACGGGCCATATCTAGTTCAATGCTGCTTAGGAAACTGACAAGAACAGTAGCTTCTCTTCAGTCCAATACACTGTACTTGCTGGGAACAGACGCGAGTGCTATTTGCACTGTGTATGGCAAATGGAGCTCAATAGTAACTCTTCTTACCAGAATACAACTCTTGCTTGTAGAACCATAAACTGCATGTGATTCAACTCCATTTCTGTGTGGGAAACAAATACTATCTCGCCTTACAAGAAACACACTCTGCTTTTGAGAAAAGAGCACTCTTCTACTCTACTGTTTTTCCTATAGGGCCAGAACAGTGAGCTTGCTCAGAACAAAGGAAATGTGCTTCCAACACACGGGCCATATCTAGTTCAACTCTGCTTAGGAAACTGACAAGAACAGTAGCTTCTCTTCAGTCCAATACACTGTACTTGCTGGGAACAGACGTGAGTGCTATTTGCACTGTGTATGGCAAATGGAGCTCAATAGTAACTCTTCTTACCAGAATACAACTCTTGCTTGTAGGAGCAGAAACTGCATGTGATTCAACTCCATTTCTGACTGGGAAACAAATACTAGCTCGCCTTACAAGAAACACACTCTGCTTTTGAGAAAAGAGCACTCTTCTAATCTACTGTGTTTCCTATAGGGCCAGAACAGTGAGCTTGCTCAGAACAAAGGAACTGTGCTTCCGACACACGGGCCATATCTAGTTCAACTCTGCTTAGGAAACTGATAAGAACAGTAGCTTCTCTACAGTCCAATACGCTGTACTTGCTGGGAACTGACGCGAGTGCTATTTGCACTGTGTATGGCTATGGGAGCGCAATCTTGACTGTTCTTAGAAGAAAACAACTCTTGCTAGTAGGACCAGAAACTGCATGTGATTCAACTCCGTTTACGACTGGGAAACAAACACTAGCTCGCCTTACAAGAAACACACTCTGCTTTTGAGAAAAGAGCACTCTTCTACTCTACTGTGATTCCTATAGGGCCAGAACAGTGAGCTTGCTCAGAAAAAAGGAACTGTGCTTCCAACACACGGGCCATATCTAGTTCAACTCTGCTTAGGAAAGTGACAAGAAGACTAGCTTCTCTTCAGTCCAATACACTGTACTTTCTGGGAACAGTCGCTAGTGCTATTTGCACTGTGTATGGCAAATGGAGCGCAATAGTGACTCTGCTTACCAGAAAACAACTCTTGCTCCTAGGACCAGAAACTGCATGTGATTCAACTCCATTTCTGACTGGGAAACAAATACTAGCTCGCCTTACAAGAAACACACTCTCCTTTTGAGAAAAAAGCACTCTTCTAATCTACTGTGTTTCCTATAGGGCCAGAACAGTGAGCTTGCTCAGAACAAAAGAACTGTGCTTCTGACGTATGGGCCATATCTAGTGTAACTCCACTTAGGAAACTGACAAGAACAGTAGCTTCTCTTCAGTCCAATACACTGTACTTGCTGGGAACAGACGCGAGTGCTATTTGCACTGTGTATGGCAAATGGAGCGCAATAGTGACTCTTCTTACCAGAAAACAACTCTTGCTCATAGGACCAGATACTGCATGTGATTCAACTCCATTTAGGACTGGGAAACAAACACTAGCCCGCCTTACAAGAAACACACTCTGCTTTTGAGAAAAGAGCACTCTTCTAATCTCCAGTGTTTCCAATAGGGCCAGAACAGTGAGCTTGCTCAGAACAAAAGAACTGTGCTTCCGACATATGGGCCATATCTAGTTCAACTCCACTTAGGAAACTGACAAGAACAGTAGCTTCTCTTCAGTCCAATACACTGTACTTGCTGGGAACAGACGCGAGTGCTCTTTGCACTGTGTATGGCGAATGGAGCACAAAAGTGACTCTTTTTACCACAAAACAACTCTTGCTCATAGGACCAGAAACTGCATGTGATTCAAATCCTTTTCTGTTTGGGAAACAAACACTAGCTTGCCTTACGAGAAACACACTCTGCTTTTGAGAAAAGAGCACTCTTCTACTCTCCTGTGTTTCCTATAGGGCCAGAACAGTGAGCTTGCTCAGAACAAAAGCACTGTGCTTCCTACACACCGGCCATATCTAGTTCAACTCTGCTTAGGAAACTGACAAGAACAGTAGCTTCTCTTCAGTCCAATACACTGTACTTGCTGGGAACAGACGCGAGTGCTATTTGCACTGTGTATGTCAAATGGAGCACAAAAGTGACTCTTTTTACCACAAAACAACTCTTGCTCATAGGGCCAGAAACTGCATGTGATTCAAATCCTTTTCTGATTGGGAAACAAACACTAGCTCGCCTTACAAGAAACACACTCTGCTTTTGAGAAAAGAGAACTCATCTTCTCTACTGTGTTTTATAGGGCCAGAACAGTGAGCTTGCTCAGAACAAAAGAACTGTGCTTCCTACACACACGGGCCATATCTAGTTCAACTACACGTAGGAAACTGACAAGAACAGTAGCTTCTCTTCAGTCTAATACACTGTACTTGCTGGGAAGAGACGCGAGTGCCATTTGCACTTTGTATGGCAAGGGGAGCGCAATAGTGACTCTTCTTACCAGAAAACAACTCTTGCTCGTAGGACAGGAAACTGCATGTGATTTAACTCCATTTAGGACTGGGAAACAAACACTAGCTCGCCTTACAAGAAATACACTCGGCTTTTGAGAAAAGAGCACTCTTCTAATCTACTGTTTTTCCTATAGGGCCAGAACAGTGAGCTTGCTCAGAACAAAAGAACTGTGCTTCCGACATATGGGCCATATCTAGTGTAACTCCACTTAGGAAACTGACAAGAACAGTAGCTTCTCTTCAGTCCAATACACTGTACTTGCTGGGAACAGACGCGAGTGCTATTTGCACTGTGTATGGCAATGGGAGCACAATAGTGACTCTTCTTACCAGAAAACAACTCTTGCTCGTAGGACAAGAAACTGCATGTGATTCAACTCCATTTAGGACTGGGAAACAAACACTAGCTCGCCTTACAAGAAACACACTCCGCTTTTGAGAAAAGAGCACTCTTCTAATCTACTGTGTTTCCTATAGGGCCAGAACAGTGAGCTTGCTCAGAACAAAAGAACTGTGCTTCCTACGTACGGGCCATGTCTAGTTCATCTCCACTAGGGAAACTGACGAGAACAGTAGCTTCTCTTCAGTCCAATACACTATACTTGCTGGGAACAGACGCAAGTGCTCTTTGCACTGTGCATGGCGAATGGAGCACAAAAGTGACTCTTTTTTTTTACCACAAAACAACTCTTGCTCATAGAACCAGAAACTGCATGTGATTCAAATACTTTTCTGATTGGGAAATAAACACTAGCTCGCCTTACAAGAAACACACTCTGCTTTTGAGAAAAGAGCACTCTTCTAATCTACTGTGTTTCTTGTAGGGCCATAACAGTGAGCTTGCTCAGAACAAAAGAACTGTGCTTCAGACGTACGGGCCCATCTAGTTCAACTCCACTAAGGAAACTGACGAGAACAGTAGCTTCTCTTCAGTCCAATACACTGTACTTGCTGGGAACAGACGCGAGTGCTCTTTGCACTGTGCATGGCGAATGGAGCACAAAAGTGACTCTTTTTACCACAAAACAACTCTTGCTCATAGGACCAGAACCTGCATGTGATTCAAATCCTTTTCTTATTGGGAAACAAATAGTAGCTCGCCTTACAAGAAACACACTCTGCTTTTGAGAAAAGAGCACTCTTCTAATCTACTGTGTTTGCTATAGGGCCAGAACAGTGAGCTTGCTCAGAACAAAAGAACTGTGCTTCCGACGTACGGGCCATATCTAGTGTAACTCCACTTAGGAAACTGAGAACAGTAGCTTCTCTTCAGTCCAATACACTCTATTTGCTGGGAACAGACGCGAGTGCTATTTGCACTGTGTATGGCAATGGGAGCACAACAGTGACTCTTCTTACCAGAAAACAACTCTTGCTCATAGGACAAGAAACTGCATGTGATTCAACTCCATTTAGGACTGGGAAACAAACACTAGCTCGCCTTACAAGAAACACACTCTGCTTTTGAGAAAAGAGCACTCTTCTAATCTACTGTGTTTCCTATAGGGCCATAAGAGTGAGCTTGCTCAGAATAAAAGAACTGTGCTTCCTACACACACGGGCCATATCTAGTTCATCTGCACTTAGGAAACTGACAAGAACAGTAGCTTCTCTTCAGTCCAATACAGTGTACTTGCTGGGAACAGACATAAGTGCTCTTTGCACTGTGCATGGCGAATGGAGCACAAAAGTGACTCTTTTTTTTTACCACAAAACAACTCTTGCTCATAGAACCAGAAACTGCATGTGACTCAAATACTTTTCTGATTGGGAAACAAACACTAGCTCGCCTTACAAGAAACACACTCTGCTTTTGAGAAAAGAACACTCTTCTAATCTACTGTGTTTCTTGTAGGGCCATAACAGTGAGCTTGCTCAGAACAAAAGAACTGTGCTTCAGACGTACGGGCCCATCTAGTTCAACTCCACTTAGGAAACTGACGAGAACAGTAGCTTCTCTTCAGTCCAATATACTGTACTTGCTGGGAACAGACGCGAGTGCTCTTTGCACTGTGCATGGCGAATGGAGCACAAAAGTGACTCTTTTTACCACAAAACAACTCTTGCTCATAGGACCAGAACCTGCATGTGATTCAAATCCTTTTCTGATTGGGAAACAAATAGTAGCTCGCCTTACAAGAAACACACTCTGCCTTTGAGAAAAGAGCACTCCTCTAATCTACTGTGTTTGCTATAGGGCCAGAACAGTGAGATTGCTCAGAACAAAAGAACTGTGCTTCCGACGTACGGGCCATATCTAGTGTAACTCCACTTAGGAAACTGACAAGAACAGTAGCTTCTCTTCAGTCCAATACACTCTACATGCTGGGAACAGACGCGAGTGCTATTTGCACTGTGTATGGCAATGGGAGCACAATAGTGACTCTTCTTACCAGAAAACAACTCTTGCTCGTAGGACAAGAAACTGCATGTGATTCAACTCCATTTAGGACTGGGAAACAAATTCTAGCTCGCCTTACAAGAAACACACTCTGCTTTTGAGAAAAGAGCACTCTTCTAATCTACTGTGTTTCCTATAGGGCCAGAACAGTGAGATTGCTCAGAACAAAAGAACTGTGCTTCCTACACACACGGGCCATATCTAGTTCATCTGCACTTAGGAAACTGACGAGAACAGTAGCTTCTCTTCAGTCCAATACAGTGTACTTGCTGGGAACAGACGCGAGTGCTATTTGCACTGTGTATGGCAATGGGAGCACAATCGTGACTCTTCTTACCAGAAAACAACTCTTGCTCGTAGGACAAGAAACTGCATGTGATTCAACTCCATTTAGGACTGGGAAACAAACACTAGCTCGCCTTACAAGAAACACACTCTGCTTTTGAGAAAAGAGCACTCTTCTAATCTACTGTGTTTCCTATAGGGCCAGAACAGTGAGCTTGCTCAGAACAAAAGAACTGTGCTTATGACGTATGGGCCATATCTAGTTCAACTACACTTAGGAAACTGACGAGAACAGTAGCTTCTCTTCAGTCCAATACACTGTACTTGCTGGGAACAGATGAGAGTGCTATTTGCACTGTGTATCGCAATGGGAGCACAATAGTGACTCTTCTTACCAAAAAACAACTCTTGCTCGTAGGACCAGAAACTGCATGTGTTTCAAATCCATTTCTGACTGGGAAACAAATACTAGCTCGCCCTACAAGAAAGACACTCTGCTTTAGAGAAAAGAGCACTCTTCTAATCTACTGTGTTTCTTGTAGGGCCATAACAGTGAGCTTGCTCAGAACAAAAGAACTGTGCTTCAGACGTACGGGCCAATCTAGTTCAACTCCACTTAGGAAACTGACAAGAACAGTAGCTTCTCTTCAGTCCAATAAACTGTACTTGCTGGGAACAGACGCGAGTGCTCTTTGCACTGTGCAGGGCGAATGGAGCACAAAAGTGACTCTTTTTACCACAAAACAACTCTTGCTCATAGGACCAGAAACTGCATGTGATTAAAATCCTTTTCTGATTGGGAAACAAATAGTAGCTCGCCTTACAAGAAACACACTCTGCTTTTGAGAAAAGAGCACTCTTCTAATCTACTGTGTTTGCTATAGGGCCAGAACAGTGAGATTGCTCAGAACAAAAGAACTGTGCTTCCGACGTACGGGCCATATCTAGTGTAACTCCACTTAGGAAACTGACAAGAACAGTAGCTTCTCTTCAGTCCAATACACTGTACTTGCTGGGAACAGACGCGAGTGCTATTTGCACTGTGTATGGCAATGGGAGCACAATAGTGACTCTTCTTACCAGAAAACAACTCTTGCTCGTAGGACAAGAAACTGCATGTGATTCAACTCCATTTAGGACTGGGAAACAAACACTAGCTCGCCTTACAAGAAACACACTCCGCTTTTGAGAAAAGAGCACTCTTCTAATCTACTGTGTTTCCTATAGGGCCAGAAAAGTGAGCTTGCTCAGAACAAAAGAACTGTGCTTCCGACGTACGGGCCATATCTAGTTCATCTCCACTAGGGAAACTGACAAGAACAGTAGCTTCTCTTCAGTCCAATACACTATACTTGCTGGGAACAGACGCAAGTGCTCTTTGCACTGTGTATGGCGAATGGAGCACAAAAGTGACTCTTTTTTTTTTACCACAAAACAACTCTTGCTCATAGGACCAGAAACTGCATGTGATTCAAATCCTTTTCTGATTGGGAAACAAACACTAGCTCGGTTTACAAGAAACACACTCTGCTTTTGAGAAAAGAGCACACTTATAATCTACTGTGTTTCTTGTAGGGCCAGAACAGTGAGCTTGCTCAGTACAAAAGAACTGTGCTTCCGATGTACGGGCCAATCTAGTTCAACTCCACTTAGGAAACTGACGAGAACAGTAGCTTCTCTTCAGTCCAATACACTGTACTTGCTGGGAACAGACGCCAGTGCTCTTTGCAGTGTGCATGGCGAATGGAGCACAAAAGTTACTCTTTTTACCACAAAAAAACTCTTGCTCATAGAACCAGAAACTGCATGTGATTCAACTCCATTTCTGACTGGGAAACAAATAGTAGCTCGCCTTACAAGAAACACGCTCTGCTTTTGAGAAAAGAGCACTCTTCTAATCTACTGTGTTTCCTATAGGGACAGAACAGTGAGATTGCTCAGAACAAAAGAACTGTGCTTCCAACGTACGGGCCATGTCTAGTTCAACTCCACTTAGGAAACTGACGAGAACAGTAGCTTCTCTTCAGTCCAATATACTGTACTTGCTGGGAACAGATGCGAGTGTATTTGCACTGTGTATGGCAATGGGAGCGCAATAGTGACTCTTCTTACCAGAAAACAACTTTTGCTCATAGGACAGGAAAGTGCATGATTTTCAACTCCATTTCTGACTGGGAAACAAATACTAGCTCGCCTTACAAGAAACAAACTCTTCTTTTGAGAAAAGAGCACTCTTCTAATCTACTGTGTTTCCTATAGGGCCAGAACAGTGAGCTTGCTCAGAACAAAAGAACTGTGCTTCTGAAGTATGGGCCAATCTAGTTCAACTGGACTTAGGAAACTGATGAGAACAGTAGCTTCTCTTTAGTCCAATACACTGTACTTGCTGGGAACAGACGCGAGTGCTCTTTGCACTGTGTATGGCGAAAGGAGCACAAAAGTGACTCTTTTTACCACAAAACAACTCTTGCTCATAGAACCAGAAACTGCATGTGATTCAAATACTTTTCTGATTGGGAAACAAACACTAGCTCGCCTTACAAGAAACACACTCTGCTTTTGAGAAAAGAGCACTCTTCTAATCTACTGTGTTTCTTGTAGGGCCATAACAGTGAGCTTGCTCAGAACAAAAGAACTGTGCTTCAGACATACGGGCCCATCTAGTTCAACTCCACTTAGGAAACTGACGAGAACAGTAGCTTCTCTTCAGTCCAATACACTGTACTTGCTGGGAACAGACGCGAGTGCTCTTTGCACTGTGCATGGCGAATGGAGCACAAAAGTGACTCTTTTTACCACAAAACAACTCTTGCTCATAGGACCAGAAACTGCATGTGATTCAAATCCTTTTCTGATTGGGAAACAAATAGTAGCTTGCCTTACAAGAAAGACACTCTGCTTTTGAGAAAAGAGCACTCTTCTAATCTACTGTGTTTCCTATAGGGCCAGAACAGTGAGCTTGCTCAGAACAAAAGAACTGTGCTTACGACGTATGGGCCATATCTAGTTCAACTACACTTAGGAAACTGACAAGAACAGTAGCTTCTCTTCAGTCCAATACACTGTACTTGCTGGGAACAGATGAGAGTGCTATTTGCACTGTGTATGGCAATGGGAGCACAATAGTGACTCTTCTTACCAAAAAACAACTTTTGCTCGTAGGACCAGAAACTGCATGTGTTTCAAATCCATTTCTGACTGGGAAACAAATACTAGCTCGCCTTCCAAGAAACACACTCTGCTTTAGAGAAAAGAGCACTCTTCTAATCTACTGTGTTTCTTTTAGGGACATAACAGTGAGCTTGCTCAGAACAAAAGAACTGTGCTTCAGACGTACGGGCCAATCTAGTTCAACTCCACTTAGGAAACTGACAAGAACAGTAGCTTCTCTTCAGTCCAATAAACTGTACTTGCTGGGAACAGACGCGAGTGCTCTTTGCACTGTGCATGGAGAATGGAGCACAAAAGTGACTCTTTTTACCACAAAACAACTCTTGCTCATAGGACCAGAAACTGCATGTGATTCAAATCCTTTTCTGATTGGGAAACAAATAGTAGCTCGCCTTACAAGAAACACACTCTACTTTTGAGAAAAGAGCACTCATCTAATCTACTGTGTTTGCTAGAGGGCCAGAACAGTGATATTGCTCAGAACAAAAGAACTGTGCTTCCGATGTACGGGCCATATCTAGTGTAACTCCAGTTAGGAAACTGACAGGAACAGTAGCTTCTCTTCAGTCCAATACACTGTACTTGCTGGGAACACACGCCAGTGCTATTTGCACTGTGTATGGCAATGGGAGCACAATAGTGACTCTTATTACCAAAAAACAACTCTTGCTCGTAGGACCAGAAACTGCATGTGATTCAAATCCATTTCTGACTGGGAAACAAATACTAGCTCGCCTTACAAGAAACACACTCTGCTTTTGAGAAAAGAGCACTCTTCTAATCTACTGTGTTTCTTTTAGGGCCATAACAGTGAGCTTGCACAGAACAAAAGAACTTTGCTTCAGACGTACGGGCCAATCTAGTTCAACTCCACTTAGGAAACTGACGAGAACAGTAGCTTCTCTTCAGTCCAATACACTGTACTTGCTGGGAACAGACGCGAGTGCTCTTTGCACTGTGCATGGCGAATGGAGCACAAAAGTGACTCTTTTTACCCCAAAACAACTCTTGCTCGTAGGACAAGAAACTGCATGTGATTCAAATCCTTTTCTGATTGGGAAACAAATAGTAGCTCGCCTTACAAGAAACACACTCTGCTTTTGAGAAAAGAGCACTCTTCTAATCTACTGTGTTTGCTATAGGGCCAGAACAGTGAGATTGCTCAGAAGAAAAGAACTGTGCTTCCGACGTACGGGCCATATCTAGTGTAACTCCACTTAGGAAACTGAGAACAGTAGCTTCTCTTCAGTCCAATACACTCTATTTGCTGGGAACAGACGCGAGTGCTATTTGCACTGTGTATGGCAATGGGAGCACAATAGTCACTCTTCTTACCAGAAAACAACTCTTGCTCTTAGGACAGGAAAGTGCATGTGATTCAACTCCATTTCTGACTGGGAAACAAATACTAGCTCGCCTTACAAGAAACACACTCTGCTTTTGAGAAAAGAGCACTCTTCTAATCTACTGTGTTGCCTATAGGGCCAGAACAGTGAGCTTGCTCAGAACAAAAGAACTGTGCTTCAGACGTACGGGCCATATCTAGTTCAACTCCACTTAGGAAACTGACGAGAACAGTAGCTTCCCTTCAGTCCAATACACTGTACTTGCTGGGAACAGACGCGAGAGCTATTTGCACTGTGTATGGCAATGGGAGCACAATAGTGACTCTTCTTACCAGAAAACAACTCTTGCTCGTAGGACAAGAAACTGCATGTGATTCAACTCCATTTAGGACTGGGAAACAAACACTAGCTCGCCTTACAAGAAACACACTCCGCTTTTGAGAAAAGAGCACTCTTCTAATCTACTGTGTTTCCTATAGGGCCAGAAAAGTGAGCTTGCTCAGAACAAAAGAACTGTGCTTCCGACGTACAGGCCATATCTAGTTCATCTCCACTAGGGAAACTGACGAGAACAGTAGCTTCTCTTCAGTCCAATACACTATACTTGCTGGGAACAGACGCAAGTGCTCTTTGCACTGTGTATGGCGAATGGAGCACAAAAGTGACTCTTTTTTTACCACAAAACAACTCTTGCTCATAGGACCAGAAACTGCATGTGATTCAAATCCTTTTCTGATTGGGAAACAAACACTAGCTCGGTTTACAAGAAACACACTCTGCTTTTGAGAAAAGAGCACACTTATAATCTACTGTGTTTCTTGTAGGGCCAGAACAGTGAGCTTGCTCAGAACAAAAGAACTGTGCTTCCGATGTACGGGCTAATCTAGTTCAACTCCACTTAGGAAACTGACGAGAACAGTAGCTTCTCTTCAGTCCAATACACTGTACTTGCTGGGAACAGACGCGAGTGCTATTTGCACTGTGTATGGCAATGGGAGCACAATAGTGACTCTTCTTTCCAAAAAACAACTCTTGCTCGTAGGACCAGAAACTGCATGTGATTCAAATCCATTTCTGACTGGGAAACAAATACTAGCTCGCCTTACAAGAAACACACTCTGCTTTTGAGAAAAGAGCACTCTTCTAATCTACTGTGTTTCTTTTATGGCCATAACAGTGAGCTTGCACAGAACAAAAGAACTTTGCTTCAGACGTACGGGCCAATCTAGTTCAACTCCACTTAGGAAACTGACGAGAACAGTAGCTTCTCTTCAGTCCAATACACTGTACTTGCTGGGAACAGACACGAGTGCTCTTTGCACTGTGCATGGCGAATGGAGCACAAAAGTGACTCTTTTTACCACAAAACAACTCTTGCTCATAGGACCAGAAACTGCATGTGATTCAAATCCTTTTCTGATTGGGAAACAAATAGTAGCTCGCCTTACAAGAAACACACTCTGCTTTTGAGAAAAGAGCACTCTTCTAATCTACTGTGTTGGCTATAGGGCCAGAACAGTGAGATTGCTCAGAACAAAAGAACTGTGCTTCCGATGTACGGGCCATATCTAGTGTAACTCCACTTAGGAAACTGAGAACAGTAGCTTCTCTTCAGTCCAATACACTCTATTTGCTGGGAACAGACGCGAGTGCTATTTGCACTGTGTATGGCAATGGGAGCACAACAGTGACTCTTCTTACCAGAAAACAACTCTTGCTCATAGGACAAGAAACTGCATGTGATTCAACTCCATTTAGGACTGGGAAACAAACACTAGCTCGCCTTACAAGAAACACACTCTGCTTTTGAGAAAAGAGCACTCTTCTAATCTACTGTGTTTCCTATAGGGCCAGAACAGTGAGCTTGCTCAGAACAAAAGAACTGTGCTTCCTACACACACGGGCCATATCTAGTTCATCTGCACTTAGGAAACTGACGAGAACAGTAGCTTCTCTTCAGTCCAATACACTATACTTGCTGGGAACAGACGCAAGTGCTCTTTGCACTGTGTATGGCGAATGGAGCACAAAAGTGACTCTTTTTTTTACCACAAAACAACTCTTGCTCATAGGACCAGAAACTGCATGTGATTCAAATCCTTTTCTGATTGGGAAACAAACACTAGCTCGGTTTACAAGAAACACACTCTGCTTTTGAGAAAAGAGCACACTTATATTCTACTGTGTTTCTTGTAGAGCCAGAACAGTGAGCTTGCTCAGAACAAAAGAACTGTGCTTCCGACGTACGGGCCATATCTAGTGTAACTCCACTTAGGAAACTGACAAGAACAGTAGCTTCTCTTCAGTCCAATACACTGTACATGCTGGGAACAGACGCGAGTGCTATTTGCACTGTGTATGGCAATGGGAGCACAATAGTGACTCTTCTTACCAGAAAACAACTCTTGCTCGTAGGACAAGAAACTGCATGTGATTCAAATACTTTTCTGATTGGGAAACAAACACTAGCTCGGTTTACAAGAAACACACTCTGCTTTTGAGAAAAGAGCACTCTTCTAATCTACTGTGTTTCTTGTAGGGCCATAACAGTGAGCTTGCTCAGAACAAAAGAACTGTGCTTCAGACGTAGGGGCCCATCTAGTTCAACTCCACTTAGGAAACTGACAAGAACAGTAGCTTCTCTTCAGTCCAATACACTGTACTTGCTGGGAACAGACGCAAGTGCTCTTTGCACTGTGCATGGCGAATGGAGCACAAAAGTGACTCTTTTTACCACAAAACAACTCTTGCTCATAGGACCAGAAACTGCATGTGATTCAAATCCTTTTCTGATTGGGAAACAAATAGTAGCTCGCCTTACAAGAAACACACTCTGCTTTTGAGAAAAGAGCACTCTTCTAATCTACTGTGTTTCCTATAGGGCCAGAACAGTGAGCTTGCTCAGAACAAAAGAACTGTGCTTCCTACACACACGGGCCATATCTAGTTCATCTGCACTTAGGAAACTGACGAGAACAGTAGCTTCACTTCAGTCCAATACAGTGTACTTGCTGGGAACAGACGCGAGTGCTATTTGCACTGTGTATGGCAATGGGAGCACAATAGTCACTCTTCTTACCAGAAAACAACTCTTGCTCTTAGGACAGGAAAGTGCATGTGATTCAACTCCATTTCTGACTGGGAAACAAATACTAGCTCGCCTTACAAGAAACACACTCTGCTTTTGAGAAAAGAGCACTCTTCTAATCTACTGTGTTTCCTATAGGGCCAGAACAGTGAGCTTGCTCAGAACAAAAGAACTGTGCTTCAGACGTACGGGCCATATCTAGTTCAACTCCACTTAGGAAACTGACGAGAACAGTAGCTTCCCTTCAGTCCAATACACTGTACTTGCTGGGAACAGACGCGAGTGCTATTTGCACTGTGTATGGCGAATGGAGCACAAAAGTGACTCTTTTTTTACCACAAAACAACTCTTGCTCATAGGACCAGAAACTGCATGTGATTCAAATCCTTTTCTGATTGGGAAACAAACACTAGCTCGGTTTACAAGAAACACACTCTGCTTTTGAGAAAAGAGCACACTTATAATCTACTGGGTTTCTTGTAGGGCCAGAACAGTGAGCTTGCTCAGAACAAAAGAACTGTGCTTCCGATGTACGGGCCAATCTAGTTCAACTCCACTTAGGAAACTGACGAGAACAGTAGCTTCCCTTCAGTCCAATACACTGTACTTGCTGGGAACAGACGCGAGTGCTATTTGCACTGTGTATGACAATGGGAGCACAATAGTGACTCTTCTTACCAGAAAACAACTCTTGCTCATAGAACCAGAAACTGCATGTGATTCAACTCCATTTAGGACTGGGAAACAAACACTAGCTCGCCTTACAAGAAACACACTCTGCTTTTGAGAAAAGAGCACTCTTCTAATCTACTGTGTTTCTTGTAGGGCCATAACAGTGAGCTTGCTCAGAACAAAAGAACTGTGCTTCAGACGTACGGGCCCATCTAGTTCAACTCCACTTAGGAAACTGACGAGAACAGTAGCTTCTCTTCAGTCCAATACACTGTACTTGCTGGGAACAGACGCGAGTGCTATTTGCACTGTGCATGGCAAATGGAGCACAAAAGTGACTCTTTTTACCACAAAACAACTCTTGCTCATAGGACCAGAACCTGCATGTGATTCAAATCCTTTTCTGATTGGGAAACAAATAGTAGCTCGCCTTACAAGAAACACACTCTGCCTTTGAGAAAAGAGCACTCTTCTAATCTACTGTGTTTCCTATAGGGCCAGAACAGTGAGATTGCTCAGAACAAAAGAACTGTGCTTCCGACGTACGGGCCATATCTAGTGTAACTCCACTTAGGAAACTGACAAGAACAGTAGCTTCTCTTCAGTCCAATACACTGTACATGCTGGGAACAGACGCGAGTGCTATTTGCACTGTGTATGGCAATGGGAGCACAATAGTGACTCTTCTTACCAGAAAACAACTCTTGCTATAGGACAAGAAACTGCATGTGATTCAACTCCATTTAGGACTGGGAAACAAATTCTAGCTCGCCTTACAAGAAACACACTCTGCTTTTGAGAAAAGAGCACTCTTCTAATCTACTGTGTTTCCTATAGGGCCAGAACAGTGAGATTGCTCAGAACAAAAGAACTGTGCTTCCTACACACACGGGCCATATCTAGTTCATCTGCACTTAGGAAACTGACGAGAACAGTAGCTTCTCTTCAGTCCAGTACAGTGTACTTGCTGGGAACAGACGCGAGTGCTATTTGCACTGTGTATGGCAATGGGAGCACAATCGTGACTCTTCTTACCAGAAAACAACTCTTGCTCGTAGGACAAGAAACTGCATGTGATTCAACTCCATTTAGGACTGGGAAACAAACACTAGCTCGCCTTACAAGAAACACACTCTGCTTTTGAGAAAAGAGCACTCTTCTAATCTACTGTGTTTCCTATAGGGCCAGAACAGTGAGCTTGCTCAGAACAAAAGAACTGTGCTTATGACGTATGGGCCATATCTAGTTCAACTACACTTAGGAAACTGACGAGAACAGTAGCTTCTCTTCAGTCCAATACACTGTACTTGCTGGGAACAGATGAGAGTGCTATTTGCACTGTGTATGGCAATGGGAGCACAATAGTGACTCTTCTTACCAAAAAACAACTCTTGCTCGTAGGACCAGAAACTGCATGTGTTTCAAATCCATTTCTGACTGGGAAACAAATACTAGCTCGCCTTCCAAGAAACACACTCTGCTTTAGAGAAAAGAGCACTCTTCTAATCTACTGTGTTTCTTTTAGGGCCATAACAGTGAGCTTGCTCAGAACAAAAGAACTGTGCTTCAGACGTACGGGCCAATCTAGTTCAACTCCACTTAGGAAACTGACAAGAACAGTAGCTTCTCTTCAGTCCAATAAACTGTACTTGCTGGGAACAGACGCGAGTGCTCTTTGCACTGTGCATGGCGAATGGAGCACAAAAGTGACTCTTTTTACCACAAAACAACTCTTGCTCATAGGACCAGAAACTGCATGTGATTCAAATCCTTTTCTGATTGGGAAACAAATAGTAGCTCGCCCTACAAGAAACACACTCTGCTTTTGAGAAAAGAGCACTCATCTAATCTACTGTGTTTGCTATAGGGCCAGAACAGTGAGATTGCTCAGAACAAAAGAACTGTGCTTCCTACACACACGGGCCATATCTAGTTCATCTGCACTTAGGAAACTGACGAGAACAGTAGCTTCTCTTCAGTCCAATACAGTGTACTTGCTGGGAACAGACGCGAGTGCTATTTGCACTGTGTATGGCAATGGGAGGACAATAGTGACTCTTCTTACCAGAAAACAACTCTTGCTATAGGACAAGAAACTGCATGTGATTCAACTCCATTTAGGACTGGGAAACAAATTCTAGCTCGCCTTACAAGAAACACACTCTGCTTTTGAGAAAAGAGCACTCTTCTAATCTACTGTGTTTCCTATAGGGCCAGAACAGTGAGATTGCTCAGAACAAAAGAACTGTGCTTCCTACACACACGGGCCATATCTAGTTCATCTGCACTTAGGAAACTGACGAGAACAGTAGCTTCTCTTCAGTCCAATACAGTGTACTTGCTGGGAACAGACGCGAGTGCTATTTGCACTGTGTATGGCAATGGGAACACAATCGTGACTCTTCTTACCAGAAAACAACTCTTGCTCGTAGGACAAGAAACTGCATGTGATTCAACTCCATTTAGGACTGGGAAACAAACACTAGCTCGCCTTACAAGAAACACACTCTGCTTTTGAGAAAAGAGCACTCTTCTAATCTACTGTGTTTCTTGTAGGGCCATAACAGTGAGCTTGCTCAGAACAAAAGAACTGTGCTTCAGACGTACGGGCCCATCTAGTTCAACTCCAGTTAGGAAACTGACGAGAACAGTAGCTTCTCTTCAGTCCAATACACTGTACTTGCTGGGAACAGACGCGAGTGCTATTTGCACTGTGCATGGCAAATGGAGCACAAAAGTGACTCTTTTTACCACAAAACAACTCTTGCTCATAGGACCAGAACCTGCATGTGATTCAAATCCTTTTCTGATTGGGAAACAAATAGTAGCTCGCCTTACAAGAAACACACTCTGCCTTTGAGAAAAGAGCACTCTTCTAATCTACTGTGTTTCCTATAGGGCCAGAACAGTGAGATTGCTCAGAACAAAAGAACTGTGCTTCCGACGTACGGGCCATATCTAGTGTAACTCCACTTAGGAAACTGACAAGAACAGTAGCTTCTCTTCAGTCCAATACACTGTACATGCTGGGAACAGACGCGAGTGCTATTTGCACTGTGTATGGCAATGGGAGGACAATAGTGACTCTTCTTACCAGAAAACAACTCTTGCTATAGGACAAGAAACTGCATGTGATTCAACTCCATTTAGGACTGGGAAACAAATTCTAGCTCGCCTTACAAGAAACACACTCTGCTTTTGAGAAAAGAGCACTCTTCTAATCTACTGTGTTTCCTATAGGGCCAGAACAGTGAGATTGCTCAGAACAAAAGAACTGTGCTTCCTACACACACGGGCCATATCTAGTTCATCTGCACTTAGGAAACTGACGAGAACAGTAGCTTCTCTTCAGTCCAATACAGTGTACTTGCTGGGAACAGACGCGAGTGCTATTTGCACTGTGTATGGCAATGGGAGCACAATCGTGACTCTTCTTACCAGAAAACAACTCTTGCTCGTAGGACAAGAAACTGCATGTGATTCAACTCCATTTAGGACTGGGAAACAAACACTAGCTCGCCTTACAAGAAACACACTCTGCTTTTGAGAAAAGAGCACTCTTCTAATCTACTGTGTTTCCTATAGGGCCAGAACAGTGAGCTTGCTCAGAACAAAAGAACTGTGCTTATGACGTATGGGCCATATCTAGTTCAACTACACTTAGGAAACTGACGAGAACAGTAGCTTCTCTTCAGTCCAATACACTGTACTTGCTGGGAACAGATGAGAGTGCTATTTGCACTGTGTATGGCAATGGGAGCACAATAGTGACTCTTCTTACCAAAAAACAACTCTTGCTCGCAGGACCAGAAACTGCATGTGTTTCAAATCCATTTCTGACTGGGAAACAAATACTAGCTCGCCTTACAAGAAACACACTCTGCTTTAGAGAAAAGAGCACTCTTCTAATCTACTGTGTTTCTTGTAGGGCCATAACAGTGAGCTTGCTCAGAACAAAAGAACTGTGCTTCAGACGTACTGGCCAATCTAGTTCAACTCCACTTAGGAAACTGACAAGAACAGTAGCTTCTCTTCAGTCCAATAAACTGTACTTGCTGGAACAGACGCGAGTGCTCTTTGCACTGTGCATGGCGAATGGAGCACAAAAGTGACTCTTTTTACCACAAAACAACTCTTGCTCATAGGACCAGAAACTGCATGTGATTCAAATCCTTTTCTGATTGGGAAACAAATAGTAGCTCGCCCTACAAGAAACACACTCTGCTTTTGAGAAAAGAGCACTCATCTAATCTACTGTGTTTGCTATAGGGCCAGAACAGTGAGATTGCTCAGAACAAAAGAACTGTGCTTCCGACATACGGGCCATATCTAGTGTAACTCCACTTAGGAAACTGACGAGAACAGTAGCTTCTCTTCAGTCCAATACACTGTACTTGCTGGGAACAGACGCGAGTGCTCTTTGCACTGTGTATGGCGAATGGAGCACAAAAGTGACTCTTTTTTTTTACCACAAAACAACTCTTGCTCATAGGACCAGAAACTGCATGTGATTCAAATCCTTTTCTGATTGGGAAACAAACACTAGCTCGGTTTACAAGAAACACACTCTGCTTTTGAGAAAAGAGCACACTTATATTCTACTTTGTTTCTTGTAGGGCCAGAACAGTGAGCTTGCTCAGAACAAAAGAACTGTGCTTCCGATGTACGGGCCAATCTAGTTCAACTCCACTTAGGAAACTGACGAGAACAGTAGCTTCTCTTCAGTCCAATACACTGTACTTGCTGGGAACAGACGCCAGTGCTCTTTGCAGTGTGCATGGCGAATGGAGCACAAAAGTTACTCTTTTTACCACAAAAAAAACTCTTGCTCATAGAACCAGAAACTGCATGTGATTCAACTCCATTTCTGACTGGGAAACAAATAGTAGCTCGCCTTACAAGAAACACGCTCTGCTTTTGAGAAAAGAGCACTCTTCTAATCTACTGTGTTTCCTATAGGGACAGAACAGTGAGATTGCTCAGAACAAAAGAACTGTGCTTCCAACGTACGGGCCATGTCTAGTTCAACTCCACTTAGGAAACTGACGAGAACAGTAGCTTCTCTTCAGTCCAATATACTGTACTTGCTGGGAACAGATGCGAGTGTATTTGCACTGTGTATGGCAATGGGAGCGCAATAGTGACTCTTCTTACCAGAAAACAACTTTTGCTCATAGGACAGGAAAGTGCATGTGATTCAACTCCATTTCTGACTGGGAAACAAATACTAGCTCGCCTTACAAGAAACAAACTCTTCTTTTGAGAAAAGAGCACTCTTCTAATCTACTGTGTTTCCTATAGGGCCAGAACAGTGAGCTTGCTCAGAACAAAAGAACTGTGCTTCTGAAGTATGGGCCAATCTAGTTCAACTGGACTTAGGAAACTGATGAGAACAGTAGCTTCTCTTTAGTCCAATACACTGTACTTGCTGGGAACAGACGCGAGTGCTCTTTGCACTGTGTATGGAGAAAGGAGCACAAAAGTGACTCTTTTTACCACAAAACAACTCTTGCTCATAGAACCAGAAACTGCATGTGATTCAAATACTTTTCTGATTGGGAAACAAACACTAGCTCGCCTTACAAGAAACACACTCTGCTTTTGAGAAAAGAGCACTCTTCTAATCTACTGTGTTTCTTGTAGGGCCATAACAGTGAGCTTGCTCAGAACAAAAGAACTGTGCTTCAGACATACGGGCCCATCTAGTTCAACTCCACTTAGGAAACTGACGAGAACAGTAGCTTCTCTTCAGTCCAATACACTGTACTTGCTGGGAACAGACGCGAGTGCTCTTTGCACTGTGCATGGCGAATGGAGCACAAAAGTGACTCTTTTTACCACAAAACAACTCTTGCTCATAGGACCAGAAACTGCATGTGATTCAAATCCTTTTCTGATTGGGAAACAAATAGTAGCTCGCCTTACAAGAAAGACACTCTGCTTTTGAGAAAAGAGCACTCTTCTAATCTACTGTGTTTCCTATAGGGCCAGAACAGTGAGCTTGCTCAGAACAAAAGAACTGTGCTTACGACGTATGGGCCATATCTAGTTCAACTACACTTAGGAAACTGACGAGAACAGTAGCTTCTCTTCAGTCCAATACACTGTACTTGCTGGGAACAGATGAGAGTGCTATTTGCACTGTGTATGGCAATGGGAGCACAATAGTGACTCTTATTACCAAAAAACAACTCTTGCTCGTAGGACCAGAAACTGCATGTGATTCAAATCCATTTCTGACTGGGAAACAAATACTAGCTCGCCTTACAAGAAACACACTCTGCTTTTGAGAAAAGAGCACTCTTCTAATCTACTGTGTTTCTTTAGGGCCATAACAGTGAGCTTGCACAGAACAAAAGAACTTTGCTTCAGACGTACGGGCCAATCTAGTTCAACTCCACTTAGGAAACTGAGGAGAACAGTAGCTTCTCTTCAGTCCAATACACTGTACTTGCTGGGAACAGACGCGAGTGCTCTTTGCACTGTGCATGGCGAATGGAGCACAAAAGTGACTCTTTTTACCCCAAAACAACTCTTGCTCGTAGGACAAGAAACTGCATGTGATTCAAATCCTTTTCTGATTGGGAAACAAATAGTAGCTCGCCTTACAAGAAACACACTCTGCTTTTGAGAAAAGAGCACTCTTCTAATCTACTGTGTTTGCTATAGGACCAGAACAGTGAGATTGCTCAGAAGAAAAGAACTGTGCTTCCGACGTACGGGCCATATCTAGTGTAACTCCACTTAGGAAACTGAGAACAGTAGCTTCTCTTCAGTCCAATACACTCTATTTGCTGGGAACAGACGCGAGTGCTATTTGCACTGTGTATGGCAATGGGAGCACAATAGTGACTCTTCTTACCAGAAAACAACTCTTGCTCGTAGGACAAGAAACTGCATGTGATTCAACTCCATTTAGGACTGGAAACAAACACTAGCTCGCCTTACAAGAAACACACTCTGCTTTTGAGAAAAGAGCACTCTTCTAATCTACTGTGTTTCCTATAGGGCCGGAACAGTGAGCTTGCTCAGAACAAAAGAACTGTGCTTCCTACACACACGGGCCATATCTAGTTCATCTGCACTTAGGAAACTGACGAGAACAGTAGCTTCTCTTCAGTCCAATACAGTGTACTTGCTGGGAACAGACGCGAGTGCTATTTGCACTGTGTATGGCAATGGGAGCACAATAGTCACTCTTCTTACCAGAAAACAACTCTTGCTCTTAGGACAGGAAAGTGCATGTGATTCAACTCCATTTCTGACTGGGAAACAAATACTAGCTCGCCTTACAAGAAACACACTCTGCTTTTGAGAAAAGAGCACTCTTCTAATCTACTGTGTTTCCTATAGGGCCAGAACATTGAGCTTGCTCGGAACAAAAGAACTGTGCTTCAGACATAGGGCTATATCTAGTTCAACTCCACTTAGGAAACTGACGAGAACAGTAGCCTCTCTTCAGTCAAATACACTGTACTTGCTGGGAACAGTCGCGAGTGCTATTTGCACTGTGAATGGCAATGGGAGCACAATAGTGACTCTTCTTACCAAAAAACAACTCTTGCTCATAGGACCAGAACTGCATGTGATTCAACTCCATTTAGGACTGGGAAACAAACACTAGCTCGCCTACAAGAAACACACTCTGCTTTTGAGAAAAGAGCACTCTTCTACTCTCCTGTGTTTCCTATAGGGCCAGAACAGTGAGCTTGCTCAGAACAAAAGCATTGTGCTTCCAACACACGGGCCATATCTAGTTCAACTCCACTTAGGAAACTGACGAGAACAGTAGCTTCTCTTCAGTCCAATACACTGTACTTGCTGGGAACAGACGCGAGTGCTCTTTGCACTGTGCATGGAAATGGAGCACAAAGTGACTCTTTTTACCACAAAACAACTCTTGCTCATAGGACCAGAAACTGCATGTGATTCAAATCCTTTTCTGTTTGGGAAACAAACACTAGCTTGCCTTACGAGAAACACACTCTGCTTTTGAGAAAAGAGCACTCTTCTACTCTCCTGTGTTTCCTATAGGGCCAGAACAGTGAGCTTGCTCAGAACAAAAGCACTGTGCCTCCTACACACCGGCCATATCTAGTTCAACTCTGCTTAGGAAACTGACAAGAACAGTAGCTTCTTTTCAGTCCAATACACTGTACTTGCTGGGAACAGACGCCAGTGCTCTTTGTACTGTTTATGTCAAAGGGAGCACAAAAGTGACTCTTTTTACCACAAAACAACTCTTGCTCATAGGGCCAGAAACTGCATGTGATTCAAATCCTTTTCTGATTGGGAAACAAACACTAGCTCGCCTTACAAGAAACACACTCTGCTTTTGAGAAAAGAGCACTCATCTTCTCTACTGTGTTTGCTATAGGGCCAGAACAGTGAGCTTGCTCAGAACAAAAGAACTGTGCTTCCTACACACACGGGCCATATCTAGTTCAACTCCACTTAAAAAACTGACAAGAACAGTAGCTTCTCTTCAGTCTAATACACTGTACTTGCTGGGAAGAGACGCGAGTGCCATTTGCACTTTGTATGGCAAGGGGAGCGCAATAGTGACTCTTCTTACCAGAAAACAACTCTTGCTCGTAGGACAGGAAACTGCATGTGATTTAACTCCATTTAGGACTGGGAAACAAACACTAGCTCGCCTTACAAGAAATACACTCGGCTTTTGAGAAAAGAGCACTCTTCTAATCTACTGTTTTTCCTATAGGGCCAGAACAGTGAGCTTGCTCAGAACAAAAGAACTGTGCTTCCGACATATGGGCCATATCTAGTGTAACTCCACTTAGGAAACTGACAAGAACAGTAGCTTCTCTTCAGTCCAATACACTGTACTTGCTGGGAACAGATGCGAGTGCTATTTGCACTGTGTATGGCAATGGGAGCGCAATAGTGACTCATCTTACCAGAAAACAACTCTTGCTCTTAGGACAGGAAAGTGCATGTGATTCAACGCCATTTCTGACTGGGAAACAAATACTAGCTCGCCTTACAAGAAACACACTCTGCTTTTGAGAAAAGAGCACTCTTCTAATCTACTGTGTTTCCTATAGGGCCAGAACAGTGAGCTTGCTCAGAACAAAAGAACTGTGCTTCAGATGTACGGGCCATATCTAGTTCAACTCCACTTAGGAAACTGACGAGAACAGTAGCTTCCCTTCAGTCCAATACACTGTACTTGCTGGGAACAGACGCGAGTGCTTTTTGCACTGTGTATGGCAATGGGAGCACAATAGTGACTCTTCTTACCAGAAAACAACTCTTGCTCGTAGGACAAGAAACTGAATGTGATTCAACTCCATTTAGGACTGGGAAACAAACACTAGCTCGCCTTACAAGAAACACACTCCGCTTTTGAGAAAAGAGCACTCTTCTAATCTACTGTGTTTCCTATAGGGCCAGAACAGTGAGCTTGCTCAGAACAAAAGAACTGTGCTTCCGACTTACGGGCCATGTCAAGTTCATCTCCACTAGGGAAACTGACGAGAACAGTAGCTTCTCTTCAGTCCAATACACTATACTTGCTGGGAACAGATGCAAGTGCTCTTTGCATTGTGTATGGCGAATGGAGCACAAAAGTGACTCTTTTTTTTACCACAAAACAACTCTTGCTCATAGAACCAGAAACTGCATGTGATTCAAATACTTTTCTGATTGGGAAACAAACACTAGCTCGCCTTACAAGAAACACACTCTGCTTTTGAAAAAAGAGCACTCTTCTAATCTACTGTGTTTCTTGTAGGGCCATAACAGTGAGCTTGCTCAGAACAAAAGAACTGTGCTTCAGACGTACGGGCCCATCTAGTTCAACTCCACTTAGGAAACTGACGAGAACAGTAGCTTCTCTTCAGTCCAATACACTGTACTTGCTGGGAACAGACGCGAGTGCTCTTTGCACTGTGCATGGCGAATGGAGCACAAAAGTGACTCTTTTTACCACAAAACAACTCTTGCTCATAGGACCAGAAACTGCATGTGATTCAAATCCTTTTCTGATTGGGAAACAAATAGTAGCTCGCCTTACAAGAAACACACTCTGCTTTTGAGAAAAGAGCACTCTTCTAATCTACTGTGTTGGCTATAGGGCCAGAACAGTGAGATTGCTCAGAACAAAAGAACTGTGCTTCCGACGTACGGGCCATATCTAGTGTAACTCCACTTAGGAAACTGAGAACAGTAGCTTCTATTCAGTCCAATACACTCTATTTGCTGGGAACAGACGCGAGTGCTATTTGCACTGTGTATGGCAATGGGAGCACAATAGTAACTCTTCTTACCAGAAAACAACTCTTGCTCTTAGGACAGGAAAGTGCATGATTTTCAACTCCATTTCTGACTGGGAAACAAATACTAGCTCGCCTTACAAGAAACACACTCTGCTTTTGAGAAAAGAGCACTCTTCTAATCTACTGTGTTTCCTATAGGGCCAGAACAGTGAGCTTGCTCAGAACAAAAGAACTGTGCTTCAGACGTACGGGCCATATCTAGTTCAACTCCACTTAGGAAACTGACGAGAACAGTAGCTTCCCTTCAGTCCAATACACTGTACTTGCTGGGAACAGACGCGAGTGCTATTTGCACTGTGTATGGCAATGGGAGCACAATAGTCACTCTTCTTACCAGAAAACAACTCTTGCTCGTAGGACAAGAAACTGCATGTGATTCAACTCCATTTAGGACTGGGAAACAAACACTAGCTCGCCTTACAAGAAACACACTCCGCTTTTGAGAAAAGAGCACTCTTCTAATCTACTGTGTTTCCTATAGGGCCAGAAAAGTGAGCTTGCTCAGAACAAAAGAACTGTGCTTCCGACGTACGGGCCATATCTAGTTCATCTCCACTAGGGAAACTGACAAGAACAGTAGCTTCTCTTCAGTCAAATACACTATACTTGCTGGGAACAGACGCAAGTGCTCTTTGCACTGTGTATGGCGAATGGAGCACAAAAGTGACTCTTTTTTTTACCACAAAACAACTCTTGCTCATAGGACCAGAAACTGCATGTGATTCAAATCCTTTTCTGATTGGGAAACAAACACTAGCTCGGTTTACAAGAAACACACTCTGCTTTTGAGAAAAGAGCACACTTATAATCTACTGTGTTTCTTGTAGGGCCAGAACAGTGAGCTTGCTCAGAACAAAAGAACTGTGCTTCCGATGTACGGGCCAATCTAGTTCAACTCCACTTAGGAAACTGACGAGAACAGTAGCTTCTCTTCAGTCCAATACACTGTACTTGCTGGGAACAGACGCCAGTGCTCTTTGCAGTGTGCATGGCGAATGGAGCACAAAAGTTACTCTTTTTACCACAAAAAAACTCTTGCTCATAGAACCAGAAACTGCATGTGATTCAACTCCATTTCTGACTGGGAAACAAATAGTAGCTCGCCTTACAAGAAACACGCTCTGCTTTTGAGAAAAGAGCACTCATCTAATCTACTGTGTTTCCTATAGGGACAGAACAGTGAGATTGCTCAGAACAAAAGAACTGTGCTTCCAACGTACGGGCCATGTCTAGTTCAACTCCACTTAGGAAACTGACGAGAACAGTAGCTTCTCTTCAGTCCAATATACTGTACTTGCTGGGAACAGATGCGAGTGTATTTGCACTGTGTATGGCAATGGGAGCGCAATAGTGACTCTTCTTACCAGAAAACAACTCTTGCTCATAGGACAGGAAAGTGCATGTGATTCAACTCCATTTCTGACTGGGAAACAAATACTAGCTCGCCTTACAAGAAACAAACTCTTCTTTTGAGAAAAGAGCACTCTTCTAATCTACTGTGTTTCCTATAGGGCCAGAACAGTGAGCTTGCTCAGAACAAAAGAACTGTGCTTCCGAAGTATGGGCCAATCTAGTTCAACTGGACTTAGGAAACTGATGAGAACAGTAGCTTCTCTTTAGTCCAATACACTGTACTTGCTGGGAACAGACGCGAGTGCTCTTTGCTCTGTGTATGGCGAAAGGAGCACAAAAGTGACACTTTTTACCACAAAACAACTCTTGCTCATAGAACCAGAAACTGCATGTGATTCAAATACTTTTCTGATTGGGAAACAAACACTAGCTCGCCTTACAAGAAACACACTCTGCTTGTGAGAAAAGAGCACTCTTCTAATCTACTGTGTTTCCTATAGGGCCAGAACAGTGAGCTTGCTCAGAACAAAAGAACTGTGCTTACGACATATGGGCCATATCTAGTTCAACTACACTTAGGAAACTGACGAGAACAGTAGCTTCTCTTCAGTCCAATACACTGTACTTGCTGGGAACAGATGAGAGTGCTATTTGCACTGTGTATGGCAATGGGAGCACAATAGTGACTCTTCTTACCAAAAAACAACTCTTGCTCGTAGGACCAGAAACTGCATGTGTTTCAAATCCATTTCTGACTGGGAAACAAATACTAGCTCGCCTTCCAAGAAACACACTCTGCTTTAGAGAAAAGAGCACTCTTCTAATCTACTGTGTTTCTTTTAGGGCCATAACAGTGAGCTTGCTCAGAACAAAAGAACTGTGCTTCAGACGTACGGGCCAATCTAGTTCAACTCCACTTAGGAAACTGACAAGAACAGTAGCTTCTCTTCAGTCCAATACACTCTATTTGCTGGGAACAGACGCGAGTGCTATTTGCACTGTGTATGGCAATGGGAGCACAATAGTGACTCTTCTTACCAGAAAACAACTCTTGCTCGTAGGACAAGAAACTGCATGTGATTCAACTCCATTTAGGACTGGGAAACAAACACTAGCTCGCCTTACAAGAAACACACTCTGCTTTTGAGAAAAGAGCACTCTTCTAATCTACTGTGTTTCCTATAGGGCCAGAACAGTGAGCTTGCTCAGAACAAAAGAACTGTGCTTCCTACACACACGGGCCATATCTAGTTCATCTGCACTTAGGAAACTGACGAGAACAGTAGCTTCTCTTCAGTCCAATACAGTGTACTTGCTGGGAACATACGCGAGTGCTATTTGCACTGTGTATGGCAATGGGAGCACAATAGTCACTCTTCATACCAGAAAACAACTCTTGCTCTTAGGACAGGAAAGTGCATGTGATTCAACTCCATTTCTGACTAGGAAACAAATACTAGCTCGCCTTACAAGAAACACACTCTGCTTTTGAGAAAAGAGCACTCTTCTAATCTACTGTTTTTCCTATAGGGCCAGAACAGTGAGCTTGCTCAGAACAAAAGAACTGTGCTTCAGACGTATGGGCCATATCTAGTTCAACTCCACTTAGGAAACTGATGAGAACAGTAGCTTCCCTTCAGTCCAATACACTGTACTTGCTGGGAACAGACGCGAGTGCTCTTTGCACTGTGTATGGCGAAAGGAGCACAAAAGTGACACTTTTTACGACAAAACAACTCTTGCTCATAGAACCAGAAACTGCATGTGATTCAAATACTTTTCTGATTGGGAAACAAACACTAGCTCGCCTTACAAGAAACACACTCTGCTTGTGAGAAAAGAGCACTCTTCTAATCTACTGTGTTTCCTATAGGGCCAGAACAGTGAGCTTGCTCAGAACAAAAGAACTGTGCTTACGACATATGGGCCATATCTAGTTCAACTGCACTTAGGAAACTGACGAGAACAGTAGCTTCTCTTCAGTCCAATACACTGTACTTGCTGGGAACAGATGAGAGTGCTATTTGCACTGTGTATGGCAATGGGAGCACAATAGTGACTCTTCTTACCAAAAAACAACTCTTGCTCGTAGGACCAGAAACTGCATGTGTTTCAAATCCATTTCTGACTGGGAAACAAATACTAGCTCGCCTTCCAAGAAACACACTCTGCTTTAGAGAAAAGAGCACTCTTCTAATCTACTGTGTTTCTTTTAGGGCCATAACAGTGAGCTTGCTCAGAACAAAAGAACTGTGCTTCAGACGTACGGGCCAATCTAGTTCAACTCCACTTAGGAAACTGACAAGAACAGTAGCTTCTCTTCAGTCCAATACACTCTATTTGCTGGGAACAGACGCGAGTGCTATTTGCACTGTGTATGGCAATGGGAGCACAATAGTGACTCTTCTTACCAGAAAACAACTCTTGCTCGTAGGACAAGAAACTGCATGTGATTCAACTCCATTTAGGACTGGGAAACAAACACTAGCTCGCCTTACAAGAAACACACTCTGCTTTTGAGAAAAGAGCACTCTTCTAATCTACTGTGTTTCCTATAGGGCCAGAACAGTGAGCTTGCTCAGAACAAAAGAACTGTGCTTCCTACACACACGGGCCATATCTAGTTCATCTGCACTTAGGAAACTGACGAGAACAGTAGCTTCTCTTCAGTCCAATACAGTGTACTTGCTGGGAACATACGCGAGTGCTATTTGCACTGTGTATGGCAATGGGAGCACAATAGTCACTCTTCATACCAGAAAACAACTCTTGCTCTTAGGACAGGAAAGTGCATGTGATTCAACTCCATTTCTGACTGGGAAACAAATACTAGCTCGCCTTACAAGAAACACACTCTGCTTTTGAGAAAAGAGCACTCTTCTAATCTACTGTGTTTCCTATAGGGCCAGAACAGTGAGCTTGCTCAGAACAAAAGAACTGTGCTTCAGACGTATGGGCCATATCTAGTTCAACTCCACTTAGGAAACTGATGAGAACAGTAGCTTCCCTTCAGTCCAATACACTGTACTTTCTGGGAACAGACGCGAGTGCTATTTGCCTGCGTATGGCAATGGGAGCACAATAGTGACTCTTCTTACCAGAAAACAACTCTTGCTCATAGGACAAGAAACTGCATGTATCAACTCCATTTCTGACTGGGAAACAAACACTATCTCGCCTTACAAGAAACACACTCTGCTTTTGAGAAAAGAGCACTCGTCTAATCTACTGTGTTTCCTATAGGGCCAGAACATTGAGCTTGCTCGGAACAAAAGAACTGTGCTTCAGACACAGGGCTATATCTAGTTCAACTCCACTTAGGAAACTGACGAGAACAGTAGCCTCTCTTCAGTCAAATACACTGTACTTGCTGGGAACAGTCGCGAGTGCTATTTGCACTGTGAATGACAATGGGAGCACAATAGTGACTCTTCTTACCAAAAACAACTCTTGCTCATAGGACCAGAAACTGCATGTGATTCAACTCCATTTAGGACTGGGAAACAAACACTAGCTCGCCTACAAGAAACACACTCTGCTTTTGAGAAAAGAGCACTCTTCTACTCTCCTGTGTTTCCTATAGGGCCAGAACAGTGAGCTTGCTCAGAACAAAAGCACTGTGCTTCCAACACACCGGGCCATATCTAGTTCAACTCCACTTAGGAAACTGACGAGAACAGTAGCTTCTCTTCAGTCCAATACACTGTACTTGCTGGGAACAGACACGAGTGCTCTTTGCACTGTGCATGGCGAATGGAGCACAAAAGTGACTCTTTTTACCACAAAACAACTCTTGCTCATAGGACCAGAAACTGCATGTGATTCAAATCCTTTTCTGTTTGGGAAACAAACACTAGCTTGCCTTACGAGAAACACACTCTGCTTTTGAGAAAAGAGCACTCTTCTACTCTCCTGTGTTTCCTATAGGGCCAGAACAGTGAGCTTGCTCAGAACAAAAGCACTGTGCTTCCTACACACCGGCCATATCTAGTTCAACTCTGCTTAGGAAACTGACAAGAACAGTAGCTTCTCTTCAGTCAATACACTGTACTTGCTGGGGAACAGACGCGAGTGCTCTTTGTACTGTTTATGTCAAAGGGAGCACAAAAGTGACTCTTTTTACCACAAAACATCTCTTGCTCATAGGGCCAGAAACTGCATGTGATTCAAATCCTTTTCTGATTGGGAAACAAACACTAGCTCGCCTTACAAGAAACACACTCTGCTTTTGAGAAAAGAGCACTCATCTTCTCTACTGTGTTTCCTATAGGGCCAGAACAGTGAGCTTGCTCAGAACAAAAGAACTGTGCTTCCTACACACACGGGCCATATCTAGTTCAACTCCACTAGGGAAACTGACAAGAACAGTAGCTTCTCTTCAGTCCAATACACTATACTTGCTGGGAACAGACGCAAGTGCTCTTTGCACTGTGTATGGCAAAAGGAGCACAAAAGTGACTCTTTTTTTTACCACAAAACAACTCTTGCTCATAGGACCAGAAACTGCATGTGATTCAAATCCTTTTCTGATTGGGAAACAAACACTAGCTCGGTTTACAAGAAACACACTCTGCTTTTGAGAAAAGAGCACACTTATAATCTACTGTGTTTCTTGTAGGGCCAGAACAGTGAGCTTGCTCAGAACAAAAGAACTGTGCTTCCGATGTACGGGCCAATCTAGTTCAACTCCACTTAGGAAACTGACGAGAACAGTAGCTTCTCTTCAGTCCAATACACTGTACTTGCTGGGAACAGACGCCAGTGCTCTTTGCAGTGTGCATGGCGAATGGAGCACAAAAGTTACTCTTTTTACCACAAAAAAACTCTTGCTCATAGAACCAGAAACTGCATGTGATTCAACTCCATTTCTGACTGGGAAACAAATAGTAGCTCGCCTTACAAGAAACACGCTCTGCTTTTGAGAAAAGAGCACTCTTCTAATCTACTGTGTTTCCTATAGGGACAGAACAGTGAGATTGCTCAGAACAAAAGAACTGTGCTTCCAACTTACGGGCCATGTCTAGTTCAACTCCACTTTGGAAACTGACGAGAACAGTAGCTTCTCTTCAGTCCAATATACTGTACTTGCTGGGAACAGATGCGAGTGTATTTGCACTGTGTATGGCAATGGGAGCGCAATAGTGACTCTTCTTACCAGAAAACAACTCTTGCTCATAGGACAGGAAAGTGCATGTGATTCAACTCCATTTCTGACTGGGAAACAAATACTGGCTCGCCTTACAAGAAACAAACTCTTCTTTTGAGAAAAGAGCACTCTTCTAATCTACTGTGTTTCCTATAGGGCCAGAACAGTGAGCTTGCTCAGAACAAAAGAAGTGTGCTTCCGAAGTATGGGCCAATCTAGTTCAACTGGACTTAGGAAACTGATGAGAACAGTAGCTTCTCTTTAGTCCAATACACTGTACTTGCTGGGAACAGACGCGAGTGCTCTTTGCACTGTGTATGGCGAAAGGAGCACAAAAGTGACTCTTTTTACCACAAAACAACTCTTGCTCATAGAACGAGAAACTGCATGTGATTCAAATACTTTTCTGATTGGGAAACAAACACTAGCTCGCCTTACAAGAAACACACTCTGCTTTTGAGAAAAGAGCACTCTTCTAATCTACTGTGTTTCTTGTAGGGCCATAACAGTGAGCTTGCTCAGAACTAAAGAACTGTGCTTCAGAGGTACGGGCCCATCTAGTTCAACTCCACTTAGGAAACTGACGAGAACAGTAGCTTCTCTTCAGTCCAATACACTGTAATTGCTGGGAACAGACGCGAGTGCTCTTTGCACTGTGCATGGCGAATGGAGCACAAAAGTGACTCTTTTTACCACAAAACAACTCTTGCTCATAGGACCAGAAACTGCATGTGATTCAAATCCTTTTCTGATTGGGAAACAAATAGTAGCTCGCCTTACAAGAAAGACACTCTGCTTTTGAGAAAAGAGCACTCTTCTAATCTACTGTGTTTCCTATAGGGCCAGAACAGTGAGCTTGCTCAGAACAAAAGAACTGTACTTACGACGTATGGGCCATATCTAGTTCAACTACACTTAGGAAACTGACGAGAACAGTACCTTCTCTTCAGTCCAATACACTGTACTTTCTGGGAACAGATGAGAGTGCTATTTGCACTGTGTATGGCAATGGGAGCACAATAGTGACTCTTCTTACCAAAAAACAACTCTTGCTCGTAGGACCAGAAACTGCATGTGTTTCAAATCCATTTCTGACTGGGAAACAAATACTAGCTCGCCTTCCAAGAAACACACTCTGCTTTAGAGAAAAGAGCACTCTTCTAATCTACTGTGTTTCTTTTAGGGCCATAACAGTGAGCTTGCTCAGAACAAAAGAACTGTGCTTCAGACGTACGGGCCAATCTAGTTCAACTCCACTTAGGAAACTGACAAGAACAGTAGCTTCTCTTCAGTCCAATAAACTGTACTTGCTGGGAACAGACGCCAGTGCTCTTTGCACTGTGCATGGAGAATGGAGCACAAAAGTGACTCTTTTTACCACAAAACAACTCTTGCTCATAGGACCAGAAACTGCATGTGATTCAAATCCTTTTCTGATTGGGAAACAAACACTAGCTCGGTTTACAAGAAACACACTCTGCTTTTGAGAAAAGAGCACACTTATAATCTACTGTGTTTCTTGTAGGGCCAGAACAGTGAGCTTGCTCAGAACAAAAGAACTGTGCTTCTGATGTACGGGCCAATCTAGTTCAACTCCACTTAGGAAACTGACGAGAACAGTAGCTTCTCTTCAGTCCAATACACTGTACTTTCTGGGAACAGACGCCAGTGCTCTTTGCAGTGTGCATGGCGAATGGAGCACAAAAGTTACTCTTTTTACCACAAAACAACTCTTGCTCATAGAACCAGAAACTGCATGTGATTCAACTCCATTTCTGACTGGGAAACAAATAGTAGCTCGCCTTACAAGAAACACGCTCTGCTTTTGAGAAAAGAGCACTCTTCTAATCTACTGTGTTTCCTATAGGGACAGAACAGTGAGATTGCTCAGAACAAAAGAACTGTGCTTCCAACGTACGGGCCATGTCTAGTTCAACTCCACTTAGGAAACTGACGAGAACAGTAGCTTCTCTTCAGTCCAATATACTGTACTTGCTGGGAACAGATGCGAGTGTATTTGCACTGTGTATGGCAATGGGAGCGCAATAGTGACTCTTCTTACCAGAAAACAACTCTTGCTCATAGGACAGGAAAGTGCATGTGATTCAACTCCATTTCTGACTGGGAAACAAATACTAGCTCGCCTTACAAGAAACAAACTCTTCTTTTGAGAAAAGAGCACTCTTCTAATCTACTGTGTTTCCTATAGGGCCAGAACAGTGAGCTTGCTCAGAACAAAAGAACTGTGCTTCCGAAGTATGGGCCAATCTAGTTCAACTGGACTTAGGAAACTGATGAGAACAGTAGCTTCTCTTTAGTCCAATACACTGTACTTGCTGGGAACAGACGCGAGTGCTCTTTGCACTGTGTATGGCGAAAGGAGCACAAAAGTGACTCTTTTTACCACAAAACAACTCTTGCTCATAGAACGAGAAACTGCATGTGATTCAAATACTTTTCTGATTGGGAAACAAACACTAGCTCGCCTTACAAGAAACACACTCTGCTTTTGAGAAAAGAGCACTCTTCTAATCTACTGTGTTTCTTGTAGGGCCATAACAGTGAGCTTGCTCAGAACAAAAGAACTGTGCTTCAGACATACGGGCCCATCTAGTTCAACTCCACTTAGGCAACTGACGAGAACAGTAGCTTCTCTTCAGTCCAATACACTGTACTTGCTGGGAACAGACGCGAGTGCTCTTTGCACTGTGCATGGCGAATGGAGCACAAAAGTGACTCTTTTTACCACAAAACAACTCTTGCTCATAGGACCAGAAACTGCATGTGATTCAAATCCTTTTCTGATTGGGAAACAAATAGTAGCTCGCCTTACAAGAAAGACACTCTGCTTTTGAGAAAAGAGCACTCTTCTAATCTACTGTGTTTCCTATAGGGCCAGAACAGTGAGCTTGCTCAGAACAAAAGAACTGTGCTTATGACGTATGGGCCATATCTAGTTCAACTACACTTAGGAAACTGAGGAGAACAGTAGCTTCTCTTCAGTCCAATACACTGTACTTGCTGGGAACAGATGAGAGTGCTATTTGCACTGTGTATGGCAATGGGAGCACAATAGTGACTCTTCTTACCAAAAAACAACTCTTGCTCGTAGGACCAGAAACTGCATGTGTTTCAAATCCATTTCTGACTGGGAAACAAATACTAGCTCGCCTTCCAAGAAACACACTCTGCTTTAGAGAAAAGAGCACTCTTCTAATCTACTGTGTTTCTTTTAGGGCCATAACAGTGAGCTTGCTCAGAACAAAAGAACTGTGCTTCAGACGTACGGGCCAATCTAGTTCAACTCCACTTAGGAAACTGACAAGAACAGTAGCTTCTCTTCAGTCCAATAAACTGTACTTGCTGGGAACAGACGCCAGTGCTCTTTGCACTGTGCATGGAGAATGGAGCACAAAAGTGACTCTTTTTACCACAAAACAACTCTTGCTCATAGGACCAGAAACTGCATGTGATTCAAATCCTTTTCTGATTGGGAAACAAATAGTAGCTCGCCTTACAAGAAACACACTCTGCTTTTGAGAAAAGAGCACTCATCTAATCTACTGTGTTTGCTAGAGGGCCAGAACAGTGATATTGCTCAGAACAAAAGAACTGTGCTTCCGACGTACGGGCCATATCTAGTGTAACTCCACTTAGGAAACTGACAAGAACAGTAGCTTCTCTTCAGTCCAATACACTGTACTTGCTGGGAACAGACGCGAGTGCTATTTGCACTGTGTATGGCAATGGGAGCACAATAGTGACTCTTATTACCAAAAAACAACTCTTGCTCGTAGGACCAGAAACTGCATGTGATTCAAATCCATTTCTGACTGGGAAACAAATACTAGCTCGCCTTACAAGAAACACACTCTGCTTTTGAGAAAAGAGCACTCTTCTAATCTACTGTGTTTCTTTTAGGGCCATAACAGTGAGCTTGCACAGAACAAAAGAACTTTGCTTCAGACGTACGGGCCAATCTAGTTCAACTCCACTTAGGAAACTGACGAGAACAGTAGCTTCTCTTCAGTCCAATACACTGTACTTGCTGGGAACAGACGCGAGTGCTCTTTGCACTGTGCATGGCGAATGGAGCACAAAAGTGACTCTTTTTACCCCAAAACAACTCTTGCTCGTAGGACAAGAAACTGCATGTGATTCAAATCCTTTTCTGATTGGGAAACAAATAGTAGCTCGCCTTACAAGAAACACACTCTGCTTTTGAGAAAAGAGCACTCTTCTAATCTACTGTGTTTGCTATAGGGCCAGAACAGTGAGATTGCTCAGAAGAAAAGAACTGTGCTTCCGACGTACGGGCCATATCTAGTGTAACTCCACTTAGGAAACTGAGAACAGTAGCTTCTCTTCAGTCCAATACACTGTACTTGCTGGGAACAGACGCGAGTGCTATTTGCACTGTGTATGGCAATGGGAGCACAATAGTCACTCTTCTTACCAGAAAACAACTCTTGCTCTTAGGACAGGAAAGTGCATGTGATTCAACTCCATTTCTGACTGGGAAACAAATACTAGCTCGCCTTACAAGAAACACACTCTGCTTTTGAGAAAAGAGCACTCTTCTAATCTACTGTGTTTCCTATAGGGCCAGAACAGTGAGCTTGCTCAGAACAAAAGAACTGTGCTTCAGACGTATGGGCCATATCTAGTTCAACTCCACTTAGGAAACTGATGAGAACAGTAGCTTCCCTTCAGTCCAATACACTGTACTTGCTGGGAACAGACGCGAGTGCTCTTTGCACTGTGTATGGCAATGGGAGCACAATAGTGACTCTTCTTACCAGAAAACAACTCTTGCTCATAGGACAAGAAACTGCATGTGATTCAACTCCATTTCTGACTGGGAAACAAACACTATCTCGCCTTACAAGAAACACACTCTGCTTTTGAGAAAAGAGCACTCTTCTAATCTACTGTGTTTCCTATAGGGCCAGAACATTGAGCTTGCTCGGAACAAAAGAACTGTGCTTCAGACATAGGGCTATATCTAGTTCAACTCCACTTAGGAAACTGACGAGAACAGTAGCCTCTCTTCAGTCAAATACACTGTACTTGCTGGGAACAGTCGCGAGTGCTATTTGCACTGTGTATGGCAATGGGAGCACAATAGTGACTCTTCTTACCAAAAAACAACTCTTGCTCATAGGACCAGAAACTGCATGTGATTCAACTCCATTTAGGACTAGGAAACAAACACTAGCTCGCCTACAAGAAACACACTCTGCTTTTGAGAAAAGAGCACTCTTCTACTCTCCTGTGTTTCCTATAGGGCCAGAACAGTGAGCTTGCTCAGAACAAAAGCACTGTGCTTCCAACACACGGGCCATATCTAGTTCAACTCCACTTAGGAAACTGACGAGAACAGTAGCTTCTCTTCAGTCCAATACACTGTACTTGCTGGGAACAGACGCGAGTGCTCTTTGCACTGTGCATGGAAATGGAGCACAAAAGTGACTCTTTTTACCACAAAACAACTCTTGCTCATAGGACCAGAAACTGCATGTGATTCAAATCCTTTTCTGATTGGGAAACAAATAGTAGCTCGCCTTACAAGAAACACACTCTGCCTTTGAGAAAAGAGCACTCTTCTAATCTACTGTGTTTGCTATAGGGCCAGAACAGTGAGGTTGCTCAGAACAAAAGAACTGTGCTTCCTACGTACGGGCCATATCTAGTGTAACTCCACTTAGGAAACTGAGAACAGTAGCTTCTCTTCAGTCCAATACACTCTATTTGCTGGGAACAGACGCGAGTGCTATTTGCACTGTGTATGGCAATGGGAGCACAATAGTGACTCTTCTTACCAGAAAACAACTCTTGCTCGTAGGACAAGAAACTGCATGTGATTCAACTCCATTTAGGACTGGGAAACAAACACTAGCTCGCCTTACAAGAAACACACTCTGCTTTTGAGAAAAGAGCACTCTTCTAATCTACTGTGTTTCCTATAGGGCCAGAACAGTGAGCTTGCTCAGACCAAAGGAACTGTGCTTCCTACACACACGGGCCATATCTAGTTCATCTGCACTTAGGAAACTGACGAGAACAGTAGCTTCTCTTCAGTCCAATACAGTGTCCTTGCTGGGAACAGACGCGAGTGCTATTTGCACTGTGTATGGCAATGGGAGCACAATAGTCACTCTTCTTACCAGAAAACAACTCTTGCTCTTAGGACAGGAAAGTGCATGTGATTCAACTCCATTTCTGACTGGGAAACAAATACTAGCTCGCCTTACAAGAAACACACTCTGCTTTTGAGAAAAGAGCACTCTTCTAATCTCCTGTGTTTCCTATAGTGCCAGAACAGTGAGCTTGCTCAGAACAAAAGCACTGTGCTTCCAACACACGGGCCATATCTAGTTCAACTCCACTTAGGAAACTGACGAGAACAGTAGCTTCTCTTCAGTCCAATACACTGTACTTGCTGGGAACAGACACGAGTGCTCTTTGCACTGTGCATGGCGAATGGAGCACAAAAGTGACTCTTTTTACCACAAAACAACTCTTGCTCATAGGACCAGAAACTGCATGTGATTCAAATCCTTTTCTGTTTGGGAAACAAACACTAGCTTGCCTTACGAGAAACACACTCTGCTTTTGAGAAAAGAGCACTCTTCTACTCTCCTGTGTTTCCTATAGGGCCAGAACAGTGAGCTTGCTCAGAACAAAAGCACTGTGCTTCCTACACACCGGCCATATCTAGTTCAACTCTGCTTAGGAAACTGACAAGAACAGTAGCTTCTCTTCAGTCCAATACACTGTACTTGCTGGGAACAGACGCGAGTGCTCTTTGTACTGTTTATGTCAAAGGGAGCACAAAAGTGACTCTTTTTACCACAAAACATCTCTTGCTCATAGGGCCAGAAACTGCATGTGATTCAAATCCTTTTCTGATTGGGAAACAAACACTAGCTCGCCTTACAAGAAACACACTCTGCTTTTGAGAAAAGAGCACTCATCTTCTCTACTGTGTTTCCTATAGGGCCAGAACAGTGAGCTTGCTCAGAACAAAAGAACTGTGCTTCCTACACACACGGGCCATATCTAGTTCAACTCCACTAGGGAAACTGACAAGAACAGTAGCTTCTCTTCAGTCCAATACACTATACTTGCTGGGAACAGACGCAAGTGCTCTTTGCACTGTGTATGGCGAATGGAGCACAAAAGTGACTCTTTTTTTTACCACAAAACAACTCTTGCTCATAGGACCAGAAACTGCATGTGATTCAAATCCTTTTCTGATTGGGAAACAAACACTAGCTCGGTTTACAAGAAACACACTCTGCTTTTGAGAAAAGAGCACACTTATAATCTACTGTGTTTCTTGTAGGGCCAGAACAGTGAGCTTGCTCAGAACAAAAGAACTGTGCTTCCGATGTACGGGCCAATCTAGTTCAACTCCACTTAGGAAACTGACGAGAACAGTAGCTTCTCTTCAGTCCAATACACTGTACTTGCTGGGAACAGACGCCAGTGCTCTTTGCAGTGTGCATGGCGAATGGAGCACAAAAGTTACTCTTTTTACCACAAAAAAACTCTTGCTCATAGAACCAGAAACTGCATGTGATTCAACTCCATTTCTGACTGGGAAACAAATAGTAGCTCGCCTTACAAGAAACACGCTCTGCTTTTGAGAAAAGAGCACTCTTCTAATCTACTGTGTTTCCTATAGGGACAGAACAGTGAGATTGCTCAGAACAAAAGAACTGTGCTTCCAACGTACGGGCCATGTCTAGTTCAACTCCACTTAGGAAACTGACGAGAACAGTAGCTTCTCTTCAGTCCAATATACTGTACTTGCTGGGAACAGATGCGAGTGTATTTGCACTGTGTATGGCAATGGGAGCGCAATAGTGACTCTTCTTACCAGAAAACAACTCTTGCTCATAGGACAGGAGAGTGCATGTGATTCAACTCCATTTCTGACTGGGAAACAAATACTAGCTCGCCTTACAAGAAACAAACTCTTCTTTTGAGAAAAGAGCACTCTTCTAATCTACTGTGTTTCCTATAGGGCCAGAACAGTGAGCTTGCTCAGAACAAAAGAACTGTGCTTCCGAAGTATGGGCCAATCTAGTTCAACTGGACTTAGGAAACTGATGAGAACAGTAGCTTCTCTTTAGTCCAATACACTGTACTTGCTGGGAACAGACGCGAGTGCTCTTTGCACTGTGTATGGCGAAAGGAGCACAAAAGTGACTCTTTTTACCACAAAACAACTCTTGCTCATAGAACGAGAAACTGCATGTGATTCAAATACTTTTCTGATTGGGAAACAAACACTAGCTCGCCTTACAAGAAACACACTCTGCTTTTGAGAAAAGAGCACTCTTCTAATCTACTGTGTTTCTTGTAGGGCCATAACAGTGAGCTTGCTCAGAACAAAAGAACTGTGCTTCAGACGTACGGGCCCATCTAGTTCAACTCCACTTAGGAAACTGACGAGAACAGTAGCTTCTCTTCAGTCCAATACACTGTACTTGCTGGGAACAGACGCGAGTGCTCTTTGCACTGTGCATGGCGAATGGAGCACAAAAGTGACTCTTTTTACCACAAAACAACTCTTGCTCATAGGACCAGAAACTGCATGTGATTCAAATCCTTTTCTGATTGGGAAACAAATAGTAGCTCGCCTTACAAGAAACACACTCTGCTTTTGAGAAAAGAGCACTCATCTAATCTACTGTGTTTGCTAGAGGGCCAGAACAGTGATATTGCTCAGAACAAAAGAACTGTGCTTCCGACGTACGGGCCATATCTAGTGTAACTCCACTTAGGAAACTGACAAGAACAGTAGCTTCTCTTCAGTCCAATACACTGTACTTGCTGGGAACAGACGCGAGTGCTATTTGCACTGTGTATGGCAATGGGAGCACAATAGTGACTCTTATTACCAAAAAACAACTCTTGCTCGTAGGACCAGAAACTGCATGTGATTCAAATCCATTTCTGACTGGGAAACAAATACTAGCTCGCCTTACAAGAAACACACTCTGCTTTTGAGAAAAGAGCACTCTTCTAATCTACTGTGTTTCTTTTAGGGCCATAACAGTGAGCTTGCACAGAACAAAAGAACTTTGCTTCAGACGTACGGGCCAATCTAGTTCAACTCCACTTAGGAAACTGACGAGAACAGTAGCTTCTCTTCAGTCCAATACACTGTACTTGCTGGGAACAGACGCGAGTGCTCTTTGCACTGTGCATGGCGAATGGAGCACAAAAGTGACTCTTTTTACCCCAAAACAACTCTTGCTCGTAGGACAAGAAACTGCATGTGATTCAAATCCTTTTCTGATTGGGAAACAAATAGTAGCTCGCCTTACAAGAAACACACTCTGCTTTTGAAAAAAGAGCACTCTTCTAATCTACTGTGTTTGCTATAGGGCCAGAACAGTGAGATTGCTCAGAAGAAAAGAACTGTGCTTCCGACGTACGGGCCATATCTAGTGTAACTCCACTTAGGAAAATGAGAACAGTAGCTTCTCTTCAGTCCAATACATTCTATTTGCTGGGAACAGACGCGAGTGCTATTTGCACTGTGTATGGCAATGGGAGCACAATAGTGACTCTTCTTACCAGAAAACAACTCTTGCTCGTAGGACAAGAAACTGCATGTGATTCAACTCCATTTAGGACTGGGAAACAAACACTAGCTCGCCTTACAAGAAACACACTCTGCTTTTGAGAAAAGAGCACTCTTCTAATCTACTGTGTTTCCTATAGGGCCGGAACAGTGAGCTTGCTCAGAACAAAAGAACTGTGCTTCCTACACACACGGGCCATATCTAGTTCATCTGCACTTAGGAAACTGACGAGAACAGTAGCTTCCCTTCAGTCCAATACACTGTACTTGCTGGGAACAGACGCGAGTGCTATTTGCACTGTGTATGGCAATGGGAGCACAATAGTGACTCTTCTTACCAGAAAACAACTCTTGCTCATAGGACAAGAAACTGCATGTGATTCAACTCCATTTCTGACTGGGAAACAAACACTATCTCGCCTTACAAGAAACACACTCTGCTTTTGAGAAAAGAGCACTCTTCTAATCTACTGTGTTTCCTATAGGGCCAGAACATTGAGCTTGCTCGGAACAAAAGAACTGTGCTTCAGACATAGGGCTATATCTAGTTCAACTCCACTTAGGAAACTGACGAGAACAGTAGCCTCTCTTCAGTCAAATACACTGTACTTGCTGGGAACAGTCGCGAGTGCTATTTGCACTGTGTATGGCAATGGGAGCACAATAGTGACTCTTCTTACCAAAAAACAACTCTTGCTCATAGGACCAGAAACTGCATGTGATTCAACTCCATTTAGGACTAGGAAACAAACACTAGCTCGCCTACAAGAAACACACTCTGCTTTTGAGAAAAGAGCACTCTTCTACTCTCCTGTGTTTCCTATAGGGCCAGAACAGTGAGCTTGCTCAGAACAAAAGCACTGTGCTTCCAACACACGGGCCATATCTAGTTCAACTCCACTTAGGAAACTGACGAGAACAGTAGCTTCTCTTCAGTCCAATACACTGTACTTGCTGGGAACAGACGCGAGTGCTCTTTGCACTGTGCATGGAAATGGAGCACAAAAGTGACTCTTTTTACCACAAAACAACTCTTGCTCATAGGACCAGAAACTGCATGTGATTCAAATCCTTTTCTGATTGGGAAACAAATAGTAGCTCGCCTTACAAGAAACACACTCTGCCTTTGAGAAAAGAGCACTCTTCTAATCTACTGTGTTTGCTATAGGGCCAGAACAGTGAGGTTGCTCAGAACAAAAGAACTGTGCTTCCTACGTACGGGCCATATCTAGTGTAACTCCACTTAGGAAACTGAGAACAGTAGCTTCTCTTCAGTCCAATACACTCTATTTGCTGGGAACAGACGCGAGTGCTATTTGCACTGTGTATGGCAATGGGAGCACAATAGTGACTCTTCTTACCAGAAAACAACTCTTGCTCGTAGGACAAGAAACTGCATGTGATTCAACTCCATTTAGGACTGGGAAACAAACACTAGCTCGCCTTACAAGAAACACACTCTGCTTTTGAGAAAAGAGCACTCTTCTAATCTACTGTGTTTCCTATAGGGCCAGAACAGTGAGCTTGCTCAGACCAAAGGAACTGTGCTTCCTACACACACGGGCCATATCTAGTTCATCTGCACTTAGGAAACTGACGAGAACAGTAGCTTCTCTTCAGTCCAATACACTGTACTTGCTGGGAACAGTCGCGAGTGCTATTTGCACTGTGTATGGCAATGGGAGCACAATAGTGACTCTTTACCAAAAAACAACTCTTGCTCATAGGACCAGAAACTGCATGTGATTCAACTCCATTTAGGACTGGGAAACAAACACTAGCTCGCCTACAAGAAACACACTCTGCTTTTGAGAAAAGAGCACTCTTCTACTCTCCTGTGTTTCCTATAGGGCCAGAACAGTGAGCTTGCTCAGAACAAAAGCACTGTGCTTCCAACACACGGGCCATATCTAGTTCAACTCTGCTTAGGAAACTGACGAGAACAGTAGCTTCTCTTCAGTCCAATACACTGTACTTGCTGGGAACAGACGCGAGTGCTCTTTGCACTGTGCATGGAAATGGAGCACAAAAGTGACTCTTTTTACCACAAAACAACTCTTGCTCATAGGACCAGAAACTGCATGTGATTCAAATCCTTTTCTGTTTGGGAAACAAACACTAGCTTGCCTTACGAGAAACACACTCTGCTTTTGAGAAAAGAGCACTCTTCTACTCTCCTGTGTTTCCTATAGGGCCAGAACAGTGAGCTTGCTCAGAACAAAAGCACTGTGCTTCCTACACACCGGCCATATCTAGTTCAACTCTGCTTAGGAAACTGACAAGAACAGTAGCTTCTCTTCAGTCCAATACACTGTACTTGCTGGGAACAGACGCGAGTGCTCTTTGTACTGTTTATGTCAAAGGGAGCACAAAAGTGACTCTTTTTACCACAAAACAACTCTTGCTCATAGGGCCAGAAACTGCATGTGATTCAAATCCTTTTCTGATTGGGAAACAAACACTAGCTCGCCTTACAAGAAACACACTCTGCTTTTGAGAAAAGAGCACTCATCTTCAATACTGTGTTTCCTATAGGGCCAGAACAGTGAGCTTGCTCAGAACAAAAGAACTGTGCTTCCTACACACACGGGCCATATCTAGTTCAACTCCACTTAGGAAACTGACAAGAACAGTAGCTTCTCTTCAGTCTAATACACTGTACTTGCTGGGAAGAGACGCGAGTGCCATTTGCACTTTGTATGGCAAGGGGAGCGCAATAGTGACTCTTCTTACCAGAAAACAACTCTTGCTCGTAGGACAGGAAACTGCATGTGATTTAACTCCATTTAGGACTGGGAAACAAACACTAGCTCGCCTTACAAGAAATACACTCGGCTTTTGAGAAAAGAGCACTCTTCTAATCTACTGTTTTTCCTATAGGGCCAGAACAGTGAGCTTGCTCAGAACAAAAGAACTGTGCTTCCGACATATGGGCCATATCTAGTGTAACTCCACTTAGGAAACTGACAAGAACAGTAGCTTCTCTTCAGTCCAATACACTGTACTTGCTGGGAACAGATGCGAGTGCTATTTGCACTGTGTATGGCAATGGGAGCGCAATAGTGACTCTTCTTACCAGAAAACAACTCTTGCTCTTAGGACAGGAAAGTGCATGTGATTCAACGCCATTTCTGACTGGGAAACAAATACTAGCTCGCCTTACAAGAAACACACTCTGCTTTTGAGAAAAGAGCACTCTTCTAATCTACTGTGTTTCCTATAGGGCCAGAACAGTGAGCTTGCTCAGAACAAAAGAACTGTGCTTCAGACGTACGGGCCATATCTAGTTCAACTCCACTTAGGAAACTGACGAGAACAGTAGCTTCCCTTCAGTCCAATACACTGTACTTGCTGGGAACAGACGCGAGTGCTATTTGCACTGTGTATGGCAATGGGAGCACAATAGTGACTCTTCTTACCAGAAAACAACTCTTGCTCGTAGGACAAGAAACTGCATGTGATTCAACTCCATTTAGGACTGGGAAACAAACACTAGCTCGCCTTACAAGAAACACACTCCGCTTTTGAGAAAAGAGCACTCTTCTAATCTACTGTGTTTCCTATAGGGCCAGAACAGTGAGCTTGCTCAGAACAAAAGAACTGTGCTTCCTACGTACGGGCCATGTCAAGTTCATCTCCACTAGGGAAACTGACGAGAACAGTAGCTTCTCTTCAGTCCAATACACTATACTTGCTGGGAACAGATGCAAGTGCTCTTTGCATTGTGTATGGCGAATGGAGCACAAAAGTGACTCTTTTTTTACCACAAAACAACTCTTGCTAATAGAACCAGAAACTGCATGTGATTCAAATACTTTTCTGATTGGGAAACAAACACTAGCTCGCCTTACAAGAAACACACTCTGCTTTTGAGAAAAGAGCACTCTTCTAATCTACTGTGTTTCTTGTAGGGCCATAACAGTGAGCTTGCTCAGAACAAAAGAACTGTGCTTCAGACGTACGGGCCCATCTAGTTCAACTCCACTTAGGAAACTGACGAGAACAGTAGCTTCTCTTCAGTCCAATACACTGTACTTGCTGGGAACAGACGCGAGTGCTCTTTGCACTGTGCATGGCGAATGGAGCACAAAAGTGACTCTTTTTACCACAAAACAACTCTTGCTCATAGGACCAGAAACTGCATGTGATTCAAATCCTTTTCTGATTGGGAAACAAATAGTAGCTCGCCTTACAAGAAACACACTCTGCTTTTGAGAAAAGAGCACTCTTCTAATCTACTGTGTTTGCTATAGGGCCAGAACAGTGAGATTGCTCAGAACAAAAGAACTGTGCTTCCGACGTACGGGCCATATCTAGTGTAACTCCACTTAGGAAACTGAGAACAGTAGCTTCTCTTCAGTCCAATACACTCTATTTGCTGGGAACAGACGCGAGTGCTATTTGCACTGTGTATGGCAATGGGAGCACAACAGTGACTCTTCTTACCAGAAAACAACTCTTGCTCATAGGACAAGAAACTGCATGTGATTCAACTCCATTTAGGACAGGGAAACAAACACTAGCTCGCCTTACAAGAAACACACTCTGCTTTTGAGAAAAGAGCACTCTTCTAATCTACTGTGTTTCCTATAGGGCCAGAACAGTGAGCTTGCTCAGAACAAAAGAAATGTGCTTCCTACACACACGGGCCATATCTAGTTCATCTGCACTTAGGAAACTGACGAGAACAGTAGCTTCTCTTCAGTCCAATACAGTGTACTTGCTGGGAACAGACGCGAGTGCTATTTGCACTGTGTATGGCAATGGGAGCACAATAGTCACTCTTCTTACCAGAAAACAACTCTTGGTCTTAGGACAGGAAAGTGCATGATTTTCAACTCCATTTCTGACTTGGAAACAAATACTAGCTCGCCTTACAAGAAACACACTCTGCTTTTGAGAAAAGAGCACTCTTCTAATCTACTGTGTTTCCTATAGGGCCAGAACAGTGAGCTTGCTCAGAACAAAAGAACTGTGCTTCCGAAGTATGGGCCAATCTAGTTCAACTGGACTTAGGAAACTGATGAGAACAGTAGCTTCTCTTTAGTCCAATACACTGTACTTGCTGGGAACAGACTCGAGTGCTCTTTGCACTGTGTATGGCGAAAGGAGCACAAAAGTGACTCTTTTTACCACAAAACAACTCTTGCTCATAGAACGAGAAACTGCATGTGATTCAAATACTTTTCTGATTGGGAAACAAACACTAGCTCGCCTTACAAGAAACACACTCTGCTTTTGAGAAAAGAGCACTCTTCTAATCTACTGTGTTTCTTGTAGGGCCATAACAGTGAGCTTGCTCAGAACAAAAGAACTGTGCTTCAGACGTACGGGCCCATCTAGTTCAACTCCACTTAGGAAACTGACGAGAACAGTAGCTTCTCTTCAGTCCAATACACTGTACTTGCTGGGAACAGACGCGAGTGCTCTTTGCACTGTGCATGGCGAATGGAGCACAAAAGTGACTCTTTTTACCACAAAACAACTCTTGCTCATAGGACCAGAAACTGCATGTGATTCAAATCCTTTTCTGTTTGGGAAACAAACACTAGCTTGCCTTACGAGAAACACACTCTGCTTTTGAGAAAAGAGCACTCTTCTACTCTCCTGTGTTTCCTATAGGGCCAGAACAGTGAGCTTGCTCAGAACAAAAGCACTGTGCTTCCTACACACCGGCCATATCTAGTTCAACTCTGCTTAGGAAACTGACAAGAACAGTAGCTTCTCTTCAGTCCAATACACTGTACTTGCTGGGAACAGACGCGAGTGCTCTTTGTACTGTTTATGTCAAAGGGAGCACAAAAGTGACTCTTTTTACCACAAAACATCTCTTGCTCATAGGGCCAGAAACTGCATGTGATTCAAATCCTTTTCTGATTGGGAAACAAACACTAGCTCGCCTTACAAGAAACACACTCTGCTTTTGAGAAAAGAGCACTCATCTTCTCTACTGTGTTTCCTATAGGGCCAGAACAGTGAGCTTGCTCAGAACAAAAGAACTGTGCTTCCTACACACACGGGCCATATCTAGTTCAACTCCACTAGGGAAACTGACAAGAACAGTAGCTTCTCTTCAGTCCAATACACTGTAATTGCTGGGAACAGACGCGAGAGCTATTTGCACTGTATATGGCAAAGGGAGCATAATACTCTTCTTAGCAGAAAACAACTCTTGCTCATAGGACCAGAAACTGCATGTGTTTCAACTCCGTTTAGGACTGGGAAACAAACGCTCGCTAGCCTTACAAGAAACCCACTCTGCTTTTAAGAAAAGAGCACTCTTCTAATCTTCTGTGTTTCCTATAGGGCCAGAACAGTGAGCTTGCTCAGAACAAAAGCACTGTGCTTCCGACACAGGGGCCATATCTAGTTCAACTCTGCTTAGGAAACTGACAAAAACAGTAGCTTCTCTTCAGTCCAATACACTGTACTTCCTGGAAACAGACCCGAGTGCTCTTTGCACTGTGTATGGCGAATGGAGCACAAAAGTGACTCATTTTACCACAAAACAACTCTTGATCATAGGACCAGAAACTGCATGTGATTCAAATCCTTTTCTGATTGGGAAACAAACACTAGCTCGCCCTACAAAAAACACACTCTGCTTTTGAGAAAAGAGCACTCTTCTAATCTACTGTGTTTCCTATAGGGCCAGAAAAGTGAGCTCGCTCAGAACAAAAGCACTGTGTTTCCTACACACACGGGCCATATCTATTACAACTCTCCTTAGGAAACTGAGGAGAACAGTAGCTTCTCTTCAGTCCAATACACTGTACTTGCTGGGAACAGACGCGAGTGCTATTTGCACTGTGTATGGCAATGGGAGCGCAATAGTGACTCTTCTTAGCAGAAAACAACTCTTGCTCGTAGGACAAGAAACTGCATGTGATTCAACTCCATTTCTGACTGGGAAACAAATACTAGCTGGCCTTACAAGAAACACACTCTGCTTTTGAGAAAAGAGCACTCTTCTAATCTACTGTGTTTCCTATAGGGCCAGAAAAGTGAGCTTGCTCAGTACAAAAGGACTGTGCTTCCGACACACGGGCCATATCTAGTTCAACTCTGCTTAGGAAACTGACAAGAACAGTAGCTTCTCTTCAGTCCAATACACTGTACTTCCTGGAAATAGACCCGAGTGCTCTTTGCACTGTGTATGGCGAATGGAGCACAAAAGTGACTCTTTTTTTACCACAAAACAACTCTTGCTCATAGGACCAGAAACTGCATGTGATTCAAATCCTTTTCTGATTGGGAAACAAACACTAGCTCGCCTTACAAGAAACACACTCTGCTTTTGAGAAAAGAGCACTCTTCTAATCTACTGTGTTTCCTATAGGGCCAGAACAGTGAGCTTGCTCAGAACAAAAGAACTGTGCTTTCTTCACACACGTTCCATATCTTGTTCAACTCTGCTTAGAAAACTGACAAGAACAGTAGCTTCTCTTCAGTCCAATACACTGTACTTGCTGGGAACAGACGCGAGTGCTATTTGCACTGTATATGGCAAAGGGAGCATAATACTCTTCTTAGCAGAAAACAACTCTTGCTCGTAGGACCAGAAACTGCATGTGTTTCAACTCCGTTTAGGACTGGGAAAGGAACGCTAGCTCGCCTTACAAGAAACACACTCTCCTTTTGAGAAAAGAGCACTCTTCTAATCTACTGTGTTTCCTATAGGTCCAGAAAAGTGAGCTTCCTCAGAACAAAAGCACTGTGCTTCCAATACACGGGCCATATCTAGTTCAACTCTGCTCAGGAAACTGACAAGAACGGTAACTTCTCTTCAGTCCAATATACTGTACTTGCTGGGAACAGACACGAGTGCTATTTGCACTGTGTATGGCGAATGGAGCACAAAAGTGACTCTCTTCACCACAAAACAACTCTTTCTCATAGGACCAGAAACTGCATGTGATTCAAATCCTTTTCTGATTGGGAAACAAACACTAGCTCGCCTTACAAGAAACACACTCTGCTTTTGAGAAAAGAGCACTCTTCTACTCTCCTGTGTTTCCTATAGCGCCAGAACAGTGAGCTTGCTCAGAACGAAAGAACTGTGCTTCCTACACACGGGCCATATCTAGTTCAACTCTGCTTAGGAAACTGTAAAGAACAGTAGCTTCTCTTCAGTCCAATACACTGTACTTGCAGGGAACAGAAGCGAGTGCTATTTGCAATGTGTATGGCAATGGGAGCGCAATAGTGACTCTTCTTACTAGAAAACAACTCTTGCTCGTAGGACAAGAAACTGCATGTGATTCAACTCCAATTAGGACTGGGAAACAAACACTAGCTCGCCTTATAGAAACACACTCTGCTTTTGAGAAAAGAGCTCTCTTCTAC
>NW_026736864.1:0-57000 GCF_949786415.1 Peromyscus eremicus | reverse complement strand
AGTGACTCTTCTTACCATAAAACAACTCATGCTCTTAGGACTAGAAACTGCATGTGATTCAACTCCATTTAAAACTGGGAAACAAACGCTAGCTCGCCTTACAAGAAACACACTCTGCTTTTGAGAAAAGAGCACTCTTCTACTCTACTGTGTTTCCTATGGGGTCCAAACAGTGAGCTTGGTCAGAACAAAAGAACTGTGCTTCCTACACACATGGACCATATCTAGTTCAACTCTACTTAGGAAACTGACAAGAACAGTAGCTCCTATTCAGTCCAATACACTGTACTTGCTGGGAACAGACGCGAGTGCTATTAGCACTGTGTATGGCATTTAGAGCGCAATAGTGAGTGACTCTTCTTACCAGAAAACAACTCTTACTCGTAGGACCAAAAACTGTCTGTGACTCAACTCCATTTAGGACTGGGAAACAAAAGCGAGCTGGCCTTACAAGAAACACACTCTGCTTTAGAGAAAAGAGCACTCATCTACTCTACTGTGTTTCCTGTAGGGCCAGAACAGTGAGCTTGCTCAGAACAAAAGAACTGTGCTTCCTACACACATGGGCCATATCTAGTTCAACTCTGCTTAGGAAACTGACAAGAACAGTAGCTCCTCTTCAGTTCGATACACTGTACTTGCTGAGAACAGACGCGAGTACTATTTGCACTGTGTATGGCAATGGGAGCGCAATAGTGACTGTCCTTACCAGAAAACAACTCTTGCTCGTAGGACGAGAAACTGCATGTGATTCAACTCCATTTAGGACTGGGAAACAAATGCTAGCTCGCCTTACATGAAACACACTCTGCTTTTGAGAAAAGTACACTCTTCTACTCTACTGTGTTTCCTATGGGGTCCAAACAGTGAGCTTGCTCAGAACAAAAGAACTGTGCTTCCTACACACACGGGCCATATCTAGTTCAACTCTGCGTAGGAAAAAAACAAGAACAGTAGCACCTCTTCAGTCGAATACACTGTAATTGCGGGGAACAGACGCGAGTGCTATTTGCACTGTGTATGGCAATTGGAGCACAATAGTGACTTGTCTTACCAGAAAACAACTCTTGCTCGTAGGACAAAAAACTGCATGTGACTCAACTCCATTTAGGATTGGGAAACAAACGCTAGCTCGACTTCCAAGAAACACACTCTGCTTTTGAGAAAAGAGCACTCTTCTACTCTACTGTGTTTCCTATGTGTTCCGAAAAGTGAGCTTGCTCAGAACAAAAAAACTGTGCTTCCTACAAACACGGCCACATCTCGTTCAAGTCTGCTTAGGAACCTGACAAGAACAGTAGATCCTCTTCAGTCCAATACACTGTACTTGCTGGGAACAGACGCCAGTGCTATTTGTCCTGTGTATGGCAATGGCAGCGCAATAGTTTCTCTTCTTACCAGAAAACAACTCTTGCTCGTAGGACCAGAAACTGCATGTGATTCAACTCTATTTAGAACTGGGAAACAAACTCTCGCTCGCTTTACAAGAAACACACTCTGCTTTTGAGAAAAGACCACTCTTCTACTCTACTGTGTTTCCTATAGGGCCAGAACAGTGAGCTTTTCAGAAAAAAGGAACTGTACTTCCTAAACACACGGGCCATATCTAGTTCAACTCTGCTTAGGAAACGGAGAAGAACAGTAGCTCCTCTTCAGTCCAATACACTGTACTTGCTGGGAACAGACGGGAGGACTATTTGCACTGTGTATGGCAATGGGAGCGCAATAGTGACTTTCCTTACCAGAAAACAACTCTTGCTCGTAGGACCAGAAACTGCATGTTATTCCACTCCATTTAGGACTGGGAAACAAACGCTAGCTCGCCTTACAAGAAACACACTCTGCTTTAGAGAAAAGAGCACTCTTCTACTCTACTGTGTTTTCTATGGGGTCCAAACAGTGAGCTTGTTCAGAACAAAAGAACTATGCTTCCTACACACACTGACCATATCTAGTTCAACTCTGCTTAGTAAACTGACAAGAACAGTAGCTCCTATTCAGTCCAATACACTGTACTTGCTGGGAAAAGACGCGAGTACTATTTGTCTTGTGTAGGGCAAAGGGAGCACAATAGTGACTTTCCTTACCAGAAAACAATTCTTGTTCGTAGGACCAGAAACTGCATGTGATTCAACTCCATTTAGGACTAGGAAACAAACGCTAGCTCGCCTTACAAAAACACACTCTGCTTTTGAGAAAAGAGCAGTCTTCTACTCTACTGTGTTTCCTATAGGGCCAGAACAGTGAGCTTGCTCAGAACATAAGAACTGTGCTTCCTACACACGGGCCATATCTAGTTCCACTCTGCTTAGGAAACTGACAAGAACAGTAGCTCCTCTTCAGTCCGAAACACTGTACTTGCTGGGAACAGACGCGAGACCTATTTGCACTATGTATAGCAAGGGGAGCACAATAGTGACTTTCCTTACCAGGAATCAACTCTTGCTCTTAGGACCAGAAACTGCATGTGATTCAACTCCATTTAGGACTGGGAAACAAACGCTAGCTCGCCTTACAAGAAACACACTCTGCATTTCAGAAAAGAGCACTCTTCTACTCTACTGTGTTTCCTATGATGTCCGAACAGTGAGCTTGCTCAGAACAAAAGAACTGTGCTTCCTACACACACGGCCATATCTAGTTCAATTCTGCTTAGGAACCTGACAACAACAGTAGATCCTCTTCAGTCCAATACACTGTACTTGCTGGAAAGAGACGCCAGTGCTATTTGTCCTGTGTATGGCAATGGCAGCACAATAGTGTCTCTTCTTACCATAAAACAACTCATGCTCTTAGGACTAGAAACTGCATGTGATTCAACTCCATTTAGGACTGGGAAACAAACGCTAGCTCGCCTTACAAGAAACACACACTGCTTTAGAGAAAAGAGCACTCTTCTACACTACTGTGTTTCCTATAGGGGCAGAACAGAGAGCTTACTCAAAACAAAAGAACTGTGCTTCCTACACACGGGCCATAACTAGTTCAACTCTGCTTAGGAAACTGACAAGAACAGTAGCTCCTCTTCAGTCCGATACAGACACGAGTGCTATTTGTACTGTGTATGGCAATGGGAACACAATAGTGACTTTCCTTACCAGAAAACAACTCTTGCTCATAGGACTAGAAACTGCATGTGATTCAACTCCATTTAGGAATGGGAAACAAGTGCGAGCTCGCATTACATGAAACACACTCTGCTTTTTAGAAAAGAGCACTCTTCTACTCTACTGTGTTTCCTATGGTGTCCGAACAGTGAGCTTGCTCAGATCGAAAGAACTGTGCTTCATACACACACGGGCCATATCTAGTTCAACTCTGCTTAGGAAACTGACAAGAACAGTAGCTCCTCTTCAGTCCAATACACTTTACTGCAGGGAACAGACGCGAGTGCTATTTGCACTGTGTATGGCAATTGGAGCACAATAGTGACTCGTCTTACCAGAAAACAACTCTTGCTCGTAGGACAAAAAACTGCATGTGATTCAACTCCATTTAGAACTGGGAAACAAACGCTAGATCGCCTTACAAGAAACACACTCTGCTTTAGAGAAAAGAGCACTCTTCTACTCTACTGTTTTTCCTATGGGTTCCAAACAGTGAGCTTGCTCAGAACAAAAGAACTGTGCTTCCTACACACACGGGCCATATCTAGTTCAACTCTGCTTAGGAAACTGACAAGAACAGTAGCTCCTCTTCATTCCAATACACTGTAATTGCTGGGAACAGACGGGAGGGCTATTTGCACTGTGTACGGCAATGGGAGCGCAATAGTGACTTTCCTTACCAGAAAACAACTCTTGCTCATAGGACCAGAAACTGCATGTTATTCCACTCCATTTAGGACTGGGAAACAAACGCTAGCTCGCCTGACAAGAAACACACTCTGCTTTAGAGAAAAGAGCACTCTTCTACTCTACTGTGTTTCCTATGGGGTCCAAACAGTGAGCTTGTTCAGAACAAAAGAACTATGCTTCCTACACACACTGACCATATCTAGTTCAACTCTGCTTAGGAAACTGACAAGAACAGTAGATCTTCTTCAGTCCAATACACTGTACTTGCAGGGAACAGACGCGAATGCTATTTGCACTGTGTATGGCAATTGGAGCACAATAGTGACTCGTCTTACCAGAAAACAATTCTTGCTCGTAGGAAAAAAAACTGCATGTGACTCAACTCCATTTAGGACTGGGAAACAAACGCTAGCTCGCCTTACAAGAAACACACTCTGCTTTTGAGAAAAGAGCACTCTTCTACTCGACTGTTTTTCCTATGGTGTCCGAACAGTGAGCTTGCTCAGAAAAAAAGAACTGTGCTTTCTACACACAGGGGCCATATCTAGTTCAACTCTGCTTAGTAAACTGACAAGAACAGTAGCTCCTATTCAGTCCAAAACACTGTACTTGCTGGGAAAAGACGCGAGTGCTCTTTGTCTTGTGAGGGCAATGGGAGCGCAATATTGACTTTCCTTACCAGAAAACAATTCTTGTTCGTAGGACCAGAAACTGCATGTGATTCAACTCCATTTAGGACTAGGAAACAAACGCTAGCTCGCCTTACAAAAACTCACTCTGCTTTTGAGAAAAGAGCAGTCTTCTACTCTACTGTGTTTCCTATAGGGCCAGAACAGTGAGCTTGCTCAGAACATAAGAACTGTGCTTCCTACACACGGGCCATATCTAGTTCCACTCTGCTTAGGAAACTGACAAGAACAGTAGCTCCTCTTCAGTCCGATACACTGTACTTGCTGGGAACAGACGCGAGAGCTATTTGCACTATGTATAGCAAGGGGAGCGCAATAGTGACTTTCCTTACCAGAAATCAACTCTTAATCTTAGGACCAGAAACTGCATGTGATTCAACTCCATTTAGGACTGGGAAACAAACGCTAGCACGCCTTACAAGAAACACACTCTGCTTTTGAGAAAAGAGCACTCTTCTACTCTACTGTGTTTCCTATTGTGTCCGAACAGTGAGCTTGCTCAGAACAAAAGAACTGTGCTTCCTACACACACGGCCATATCTAGTTCAATTCTGCTTAGGAACCTGACAAGAACAGTAGATCCTCTTCAGTCCAATACACTGTACTTGCTGGGAAGAGACGCCAGTGCTATTTGTCCTGTGTATGGCAATGGCAGCGCATAGTGACTCATCTTACCATAAAACAACTCATGCTCTTAGGACTAGAAACTGCATGTGATTCAACTCCATTTAGGACTGGGAAAGAAACGCTAGCTCGAATTCCAAGAAACACACACTGCTTTAGAGAAAAAAGCACTCTTCTACTCTACTGTGTTTCCTATAGGGCCACAACAGTGAGCTTACTCAAAACAAAAGAACTGTGCTTCCTACACACACGGACCATATCTAGTTCAACTCTGCTTAGTAAACTGACAAGAACAGTAGCTCCTATTAAGTCCAATACACTGTACTTGCTGGGAAAAGACGCGAGTGCTATTTGCCTTGTGAAGGGCAATGGGAGCGCAATAGTGACTTTCCTTACCAGAAAACAACTCTTGTTCATAGGACCAGAAACTGCATGTGATTCAACTCCATTTAGGACTAGGAAACAAACGCTAGCTCGCCTTACAAAAACACACTCTGCTTTTGAGAAAAGAGCACTCCTCTTCTCTACTGTGTTTCCTATGTGTTCCGAAAAGTGAGCTTGCTCAGAACAAAAAAACTGTGCTTCCTACACACGGGCCATATCTAGTTCAACTCTGCTTTGGAAACTGACAAGAACAGTAGCTCCTCTTCAGTCCGATACACTGTACTTGCTGGGAACAGACGCGAGTGCTATTTGCACTGTGTATGGCAATGGGAGCACAATAGTGACTTTCCTTACCAGAAAACAACTGTTACTCGTAAGACCAGAAACTGCATGTGATTCAACTCCATTTAGGACTGGAAAACAAACTCTAGCTCGCCTTACATGAAAAACACTCTGCTTTTGAGAAAAGAGCACTCTTCTACTCAACTGTGTTTCCTATGGGGTCCGAACAGTGAGCTTGCTCAGAACAATAGAACTGTGCTTCATACACACACGGGCCATATCTAGTTCAACTGTGCTTAGGAAACTGACAAGAACAGTAGCTCCTCTTCCGTCGAATACACTGTACTTGCGGGGAACAGACGCGAGTGCTGCTTGCATTGTGTATGGCAATTGGAGAACAATAGTGACTTGTCTTACCAGAAAACAAATTTTGCTCATAGGACAAAAAACTGCATGTGACTCAACTCCATTTAGGACTGGGAAACAAACGCTAGCTCGCCTTACAAGAAACACACTCTGCTTTTGAGAAAAGAGCACTCTTCTACTCTACTGTGTTTCCTATGTGTTCCGAACAGTGAGCTTGCTCACAACAAAAAAACTGTGCTTCCTACACACACGGCCATATCTAGTTCAAGTCTGCTTAGGAACCAGACAAGAGCAGTAGATCCTCTTCAGTCCAATACACTGTACTTGCTTGGAACAGACGCCAGTGCTATTTGTCCTGTGTATGGCAATTGGAGCACAATAGTGACTTGTCTTACCAGAAAACAACTCTTGCTCGTAGGACAAAAAACTGCATGTGACTCAACTCCATTTAGGACTGGGAAACAAACGCTAGCTCGACTTCCTAGAAACACACTCTGCTTTTGATAAAAGAGCACTCTTCTACTCTACTTTGTTTCCTATAAGGCCAGAACAGTGAGCTTGCTCAGAACAAAAAAACTGTGCTTCCTACTCACAAGGCCATATCTAGTTCAAGTCTGCTTAGGAAACTGACAAGTACAGTAGATCCTCTTCAGTTCAATACACTGTACTTGCTGGGAACAGACGCCAGTGCTATTTGTCCTGTGTATGGCAATGGCAGCACAATAGTTACTCTTCTTATCAGAAAACAACTCTTGCGCTTAGGACCAGAAACTTCATGTGATTCAACTCCATTTAGGACTGGGAAACAAACTCTAGCTCGCTTTACAAGAATCACACTCTGCTTTTGAGAAAAGAGCACTCTTCTACTCTGCTGTGTTTCCTATAAGGCCAGAACAGGGAGCTTGCTCAGAAAAAAAGAACTGTGCTTCATACACACGGGCCATAACTAGTTCAACTTTGCTTAGGAAACTAACAAGATCAGTAGCTCCTCTTCAGTCCGATACACTGTACTTGCTGGGAACAGACACGAGAGCTATTTGCACTGTGTATGGCAATGGGAGCGCAATAGTGACTTTCCTTACCAGAAAACAACTCTTGCTCGTAGGACCAGAAACTGCATGTGATTCAACTCCATTTAGGACTGGGAAACAAATGCTAGCTCGCCTTACATGAAACACACTCTGCTTTTGAGAAAAGAGCACTCTTCTAATCTACTGTGCTTCCTATGGGGTCCGAACAGTGAGCTTACTCAGAACAAAAGAACTGTGCTTCCTACACACACGGGCCATATCTAGTTCAATTCTGCTTAGGAAACTGACAAGAACAGTAGATCTTCTTCAGTCCAATACACTGTACTTGCAGGGAACAGACGCGAATGCTATTTGCACTGTGTATGGCAATTGGAGCACAATAGTGACTCGTCTTACCAGAAAACAATTCTTGCTCGTAGGAAAAAAAACTGCATGTGACTCAACTCCATTTAGGACTGGGAAACAAACGCTAGCTCGCCTTACAAGAAACACACTCTGCTTTTGAGAAAAGAGCACTCTTCTACTCTACTGTGTTTCCTATAGGGCCAGAACAGTGAGCTTGCTCAGAACAAAAGAACTGTGCTTCCTACACACGGGCCATATCTAGTTCAACTCTGCTTAGGAAACTGACAAGAACAGTAGCTCCTCTTCAGTCCGATACACTGTACTTGCTGGGAACAGACGCGAGTGCTATTTGCACTGTGTATGGCAATGGGAGCACAATAGTGACTTTCCTTACCAGAAAACAAGTCTTGCTCGTAGGACAAAAAATTGCAAGTGACTCAACTCCATTTAGGACTGGGAAACAAACGCTAGCTCAACTTCCAAGAAACACACTTTGCTTTGAGAAAAGAGCACTCTTCTACTCTACTGTGTTTCCTATGTGTTCCGAACAGTGAGCTTGCTCAGAACAAAAAAACTGTACTTCCTACCCACACGGCCATATCTAGTTCAAGTCTGCTTAGGAACTTGACAAGAACAGTAGATCCTATTCAGTCCAATACACTGTACTTGCTGGGAACAGACGCCAGTGCTATTTGTCCTGTGTATGGCAATGGCAGCGCAATAGGGACTCTTCTTACCAGAAAACAACTCTTGATCGCAGGACCAGAAACTGCATGTGATTCAACTTCATTTAGGACTGGGAAACAAACTCTAGCTCGCTTTACAAGAAACACACTCTGCTTTTGAGAAAAGAGCACTCCTCTACTCTACTGTGTTTCCTATAGGGCCAGAACAGTGAGCTTGCTCAGAAAAAAAGAACTGTGCTTCCTACACACACGGGCCATATCTAGTTCAACTCTGCTTAGGAAACTGAGAAGAACAGTAGATCCTCTTCAGTCCAATACACTGTACTTTCTGGGAACAGATGGGAGGGCTATTTGCACTGTATATGGCAATGGGAGCGCAATAGTGACTTTCCTTACCAGAAAACAACTCTTGCTCGTAGGACCAGAAACTGCATGTGATTCCACTCCATTTAGGACTGGGAAACAAACGGTAGCTCGCCTTACAAGAAACACACTCTGCTTTAGAGAAAAGAGCACTCTTCGACTCTACTGTGTTTCCTATGGGGTCCAAACAGTGAGCTTGCTCAGAACAAAAGAACTGTGCTTCCTACACACACGGACCATATCTAGTTCAAGTCTGCTAAGGAACCTGACAAGAACAGTAGATCCTCTTCAGTCCAATACACTGTCCTTGCTGGGAACAGACGCATGTGCTATTTGTCCTGTGTATGGCAATGGCAGCGCAATAGTGACTCTTCTTACCAGAAAACAACTCTTGCTCGTAGGACCAGAAACTGCATGTGATTCAACTCCATTTAGGACTGGGAAACAAATGCTAGCTCGCCTTACATGAAACACACTCTGCATTTGAGAAAAGAGCACTCTTCTACTCTATTGTGTTTCCTATCGGGTCCGAAGAGTGAGCTTGCTCAGAACAAAAGAACTGTGCTTCCTACACACACGGGCCATATCTAGTTCAACTCTGCTTAGGAAACCAACAAGAACAGTAGCTCCTCTTCAGTCCAATACACTGTACTTGGGGGGAACAGACGCGAGTGCTATTTGCACTGTGTATGGCATTGGAGCACAATAGTGACTTGTCTTACCAGAAAACAACTCTTGCTCGTAGGACAAAAAACTGCATGTGACTCAACTCCATTTAGGACTGGGAAACAAACACTAGCTCGCCTTACATGAAACACACTCTGCTTTTGAGAAAAGAGCACTCTTCTACTCTACTGTGTTTCCTATGTGTTCCGAACAGTGAGTTTGCTCAGAACAAAAAAACTGTACTTCCTACTCACACGGCCATATCTAGTTCAAGTCTGCTTAGAAGCCTGACAAGAACAGTATATCCTCTTCAGTCCAATACACTGTACTTGCTGGGAACAGACGCCAGTGCTATTTGTCCTGTGTAGGGCAATGGCAGTGCAATAGTGACTCTTCTTACCAGAAAACAACTCTTGCTCGTAGGAACAGAAACTGCATGTGATTCAACTCCATTTAGGACTGGGAAACAAACTCTAGCTCGCTTTACAAGAAACACACTCTGCTTTTGAGAAAAGAGCACTCTTCTACTCTACTGTGTTTCCTATAGGGCCAGAACAGTGAGCTTGCTCGGAAAAAAAGAACTGTGCTTCCTACACACACGGGCCATATCTAGTTCAACTCTGCTTAGGAAACTGAGAAGAACAGTAGCTCCTCTTCAGTCCAATACACTGTACTTTCTGGGAACAGACGGGAGGGCTATTTGCACTGTGTATGGCAATGGGAGCGCAATAGTGACTTTCCTTACCAGAAAACAACTCTTGCTCGTAGGACCAGAAACTGCATGTGATTCCACTCCATTTAGGACTGGAAAACAAACGGTAGCTTGCCTTACAAGAAACACACTCTGCTTTAGAGAAAAGAGCACTCTTCTACTCTACTGTGTTTCCTATGGGGTCCAAACAGTGAGCTTGCTCAGAACAAAAGAACTGTGCTTCCTACACACGGACCATATCTAGTTCAACTCTGCTTAGGAAACTGACAAGAACAGTAGCTCCTCTTCCGTCCAATACACTGTACTTGCTGGGAAAAGATGCGAGTGCTATTTGCACTGTGTATGGCAATGGGAGCACAATAGTTACTTTCCTTACCAGAAAACAACTCTTGCTCGTAGGACCAGAAACTGCATGTGATTCAACTCCATTTAGGACTGGGAAACAAATGCTAGCTCGCATACATGAAACACACTCTGCTTTTGAGAAAAGAGTACTCTTCTACTCTATTGTGTTTCCTATGCAGTCCGAACAGTGAGTTTGCACAGAACAAAATAACTGTGCTTCCTACACACACGGGAAATATCTAGTTCAACTCTGCTTAGGAAACCAACAAGAACAGTAGCTCCTATTCAGTCCAATACAATGTACTTGCTGGGAACAGACGCGAGTGCTATTTGTACTGTGTATGGCAATGGGAGCCCAATAGTGACTCTTCTTACCAGAAAACAACTCTTGATCGTAGGACCAGAAACTGCATGTGATTCAACTCCACTTAGGAGTGGGAAACAAATGCTTGGTCGCCTTACATGAAACACACTCTGCTTTTGAGAAAAGAGCACTCGTCTACTCTACTGTGTTTCCTATGTGTTCCGAACAGTGAGCTTGCTCAGAACAAATAAACTGTACTTCTTACACACACGGGCCATATCTAGTTCAACTCTGCTTAGGAAACTGAGAAGAACAGTAGCTCCTTTTCAATCCAATACACTGTACTTGCTGGGAACAGACGGGAAGGCTATTTGCACTGTGTATGGCAATGGGAGCGCAATAGTGACTTTCCTTACCAGAAAACAACTCTTGCTCGTAGGACCAGAAACTGCATGTGATTCAACTCCATTTAGGACTGGGAAACAAACGCTAGCTCGCCTTACAAGAAACACACTCTGCTTTAGAGAAAAGAGCACTCTACTATTCTACTGTGTTTCCTATGGGGTCCAAACAGTGAGCTTGCTCAGAACAAAAGAACTGTGCTTCCTACACACACGGGCCATATCTAGTTCAACTCTGCTTAGGAAACTGACAAGAACAGTAGCTCCTCTTCCGTCCAATACACTGTACTTGCGGGGAACAGACGCGAGTGCTATTTGCACTGTGTATGGCAATGGGAGCACAATAGTGACTCGTCTTACCAGAAAACAACTCTTGCTCGTAGGACAAAAAACTGCATGTGACTCAACTCCATTTAGGACTGGGAAGCAAACGCTAGCTCGCCTTACAAGAAACACACTCTGCTTTTGAGAAAAGAGCACTCTTCTACTCTACTGTGTTTCCTCTGCGGTCCGAACAGTGAGCTTGCTCAGAACAAAAGAACTGTGCTTCCTACACACACGGCCATATCTAGTTCAATTCTGCTTAGGAACCTGACAAGAACAGTAGATCCTCTACAGTCCAATACACTGTACTTGCTGGGAACAGACGCCAATGCTATTAGTCCTGTGTATGGCAATGGCAGCGCAATAGTGACTCTTCTTACCAGAAAACAACTCTTGCTCGTAGGACCAGAAACTGCATGTGATTCAACTCCATTTAGGACTGGGAAACAAATGCTAGCTCGCCTTACAAGAAACACACACTGCTTTTGAGAAAAGAGCACTCTTCTACTCTACTGTGTTTCCTATGTGTTCCGAACAGTGAGCTTGCTCAGAACAAAAAAACTGTACTTCCTACTCACACGGTTATATCTAGTTCAAGTCTGCTTAGGAACCTGACAAGAACAGTATATCCTCTTCAGTCCAATACACTGTACTTGCTGGGAACAGACGCGAGTGCTATGGCAATGGCAGCGCAATAGTGACTCTTCTTACCAGAAAACAAGTCTTGCTCGTAGGACCAGAAACTCCATGTGATTCAACTCCATTTAGGACTGGGAAACAAACTCCAACTCGCTTTACAAGAAACACACTCTGCTTTTACGAAAAGAGCACTCTTCTACTCTACTGTATTTCCTATAGGGCCAGAACAGTGAGCTTGCTCAGAACAAAACAACTGTGCTTCCTACACACGGGCCATGTCTCGTTCAACTCTGCTTAGGAAACTGACAAGAACAGTACCTCCCCTTCAGTCCGATACACTGTACTTGCTGGGAACAGACGCGAGTGCTATTTGCACTGTGTATGGCAATGGGAGCTCAATAGTGACTTTCCTTAACAGAAAAAAACTCTTGCTCGTAAGACCAGAAACTGCATGTGATTCAACTCCATTTAGGACTGGGAAAAAAATGCTAGATCGCCTTACATGAAACACACTCTGCTTTTGAGCAAAGAGCACTCTTCTACTCTACTATGTTTCCTATGGGTTCCAAAGAGTGAGCTTGCTCAGAACAAAAGAACTGTGCTTCCTACACACACGGGCCATATCTAGTTCAACTCTCCTTAGGAAACTGACAAGAACAGTAGCTCCTCTTCCGTCCAATACACTGTACTTGCGGGGAACAGACGCGAATGCTATTTGCACTGTGTATGGCAATTGGAGCACAATAGTGACTTGTCTTACCAGAAAACAACTCTTGCTCGTAGGACAAAAAACTGCATGTGACTCAACTCCATTTAGGACTGGGAAAGAAACACTAGCTCGACTTCCAAGAAACACACTCTGCTTTTGAGAAAAGAGCACTCTTCTACTCTACTGTGTTTTCTATGGGGTCCAAACAGTGAGCTTGCTCAGAACAAAAGAACTGTGCTTCCTACACACACGGACCATATCTAGTTCAACTCTGCTTAGTAAACTGACAAGAACAGTAGCTCCTATTCAGTCCAATACACTGTACTTGCTGGGAAAAGACGCGAGTGCTATTTGCCTTGTGAAGGGCAATGGGAGCGCAATAGTGACTTTCCTTCCCAGAAAACAACTCTTGTTCATAGGACCAGAAACTGCATGTGATTCAACTCCATTTAGGACTAGGAAACAAACGCTAGCTCGCCTTACAAAAACACACTCTGCTTTTGAGAAAAGAGCACTCTTCTTCTCTACTGTGTTTCCTATGTGTTCCGAAAAGTGAGCTTGCTCAGAACAAAAAAACTGTGCTTCCTACACACGGGCCATATCTAGTTCAACTCTGCTTTGGAAACTGACAAGAACAGTAGCTCCTCTTCAGTCCGATACACTGTACTTGCTGGGAACAGACGGGAGTGCTATTTGCACTGTGTATGACAATGGGAGCGCAATAGTGACTTTCCTTACCAGAAAACAACTGTTGCTCGTAAGACCAGAAACTGCATGTGATTCAACTCTATTTAGGACTGGAAAACAAACTCTAGCTCGCCTTACATGAAAAACACTCTGCTTTTGAGAAAAGAGCACTCTTCTACTCTACTGTGTTTCCTATGGGGTCCGAACAGTGAGCTTGCTCAGAACAAAAGAACTGTGCTTCATACACACACGGGCCATATCTAGTTCAACTGTGCTTAGGAAACTGACAAGAACAGTAGCTCCTCTTCCGTCGAATACACTGTACTTGCGGGGAACAGACGCGAGTGCTGTTTGCATTGTGTATGGCAATTGGAGAACAATAGTGACTTGTCTTACCAGAAAACAACTTTTGCTCATAGGACAAAAAACTGCATGTGACTCAACTCCATTTTGGACTGGGAAACAAACGCTAGCTCGCCTTACAAGAAACACACTCTGCTTTTGAGAAAAGAGCACTCTTCTACTCTACTGTGTTTCCTATGTGTTCCGAACAGTGAGCTTGCTCAGAACAAAAAAACTGTGCTTCCTACACACACAGCCATATCTAGTTCAAGTCTGCTTAGGAACCTGACAAGAACAGTAGATCCTCTTCAGTCCAATACACTGTACTTGCTTGGAACAGACGCCAGTGCTATTTGTCCTGTGTATGGCATTGGAGCACAATAGTGACTTGTCTTACCAGAAAACAACTCTTGCTCATAGGACAAAAAACTGCATGTGACTCAACTCCATTTAGGACTGGGAAACAAACGCTAGCTCAACTTCCTAGAAACACACTCTGCTTTTGATAAAAGAGCACTCTTCTACTCTACTTTGTTTCCTATAAGGCCAGAACAGTGAGCTTGCTCAGAACAAAAAAACTGTGCTTCCTACTCACACGGCCATATCTAGTTCAAGTCTGCTTAGGAACCTGACAAGTACAGTAGATCCTCTTCAGTTCAATACACTGTACTTGCTGGGAACAGACGCCAGTGCTATTTGTCCTGTGTATGGCAATGGCAGCGCAATAGTTACTCTTCTTAACAGAAAACAACTCTTGCTCTTAGGACCAGAAACTTCATGTGATTCAACTCCATTTAGGACTGGGAAACAAACTCTAGCTCGCTTTACAAGAATCACACTCTGCTTTTGAAAAAAGAGCACTCTTCTACTCTACTGTGTTTCCTATAAGGCCAGAACAGTGAGCTTGCTCAGAAAAAAAGAACTGTGCTTCCTACACACGGGCCATAACTAGTTCAACTTTGCTTAGGAAACTGACAAGAACAGTAGCTCCTCTTCAGTCCGATACACTGTACTTGCTGGGAACAGACGCGAGTGCTATTTGCACTGGGTATGGCAATGGGAGCGCAATAGTGACTTTCCTTACCAGAAAACAACTCTTGCTCGTAGGACCAGAACCTGCATGTGATTCAACTCCATTTAGGACTGGGAAACAAATGCTAGCTCGCCTTACATGAAACACACTCTGCTTTTGAGAAAAGAGCACTCTTCTAATCTACTGTGCTTCCTATGGGGTCCGAACAGTGAGCTTACTCAGAACAAAAGAACTGTGCTTCCTACACACACGGGCCATATCTAGTTCAACTCTGCTTAGGAAACTGACAAGAACAGTAGATCTTCTTCAGTCCAATACACTGTATTTGCGGGGAACAGTCGCGAATGCTATTTGCACTGTGTATGGCAATTGGAGCACAATAGTGACTCGTCTTACCAGAAAACAATTCTTGCTCGTAGGAAAAAAAACTGCATGTGACTCAACTCCATTTAGGACTGGGAAACAAACGCTAGCTCGCCTTACAAGAAACACACTCTGCTTTTGAGAAAAGAGCACTCTTCTACTCTACTGTTTTTTCTATAGGGCCAGAACAGTGAGCTTGCTCAGAACAAAACAACTGTGCTTCCTACACACGGGCCATATCTCGTTCAACTCTGCTTAGGAAACTGACAAGAACAGTACCTCCCCTTCAGTCCGATACACTGTACTTGCTGGGAACAGACGCCAGTGCTATTTGCACTGTGTATGGCAATGGGAGCGCAATAGTGACTTTCCTTAACAGAAAAAAACTCTTGCTCGTAAGACCAGAAACTGCATGTGATTCAACTCCATTTAGGACTGGGAAAAAAATGCTAGATCGCCTTACATGAAACACACTCTGCTTTTGAGAAAAGAGCACTCTTCTACTCTACTCTGTTTCCTATGGGTTCCAAACAGTGAGCTTGCTCAGAACAAAAGAACTGTGCTTCCTACACACACGGGCCATATCTAGTTCAACTCTCCTTAGGAACCTGACAAGAACAGTCGCTCCTCTTCCGTCCAATACACTGTACTTGCAGGGAACAGACGCGAGTGCTATTTGCACTGTGTATGGCAATTGGAGCACAATAGTGACTTGTCTTACCAGAAAACAAGTCTTGCTCGTAGGACAAAAAACTGCATGTGACTCAACTCCATTTAGGACTGGGAAAGAAACACTAGCTCGACTTCCAAGAAACACACTCTGCTTTTGAGAAAAGAGCACTCTTCTACTCTACAGTGTTTCCTATGGGGTCCAAACAGTGAGCTTGCTCAGAACAAAAGAACTGTGCTTCCTACACACACGGACCATATCTAGTTCAACTCTGCTTAGTAAACTGACAAGAACAGTAGCTCCTATTCAGTCCAATACACTGTACTTGCTGGGAAAAGACGCGAGTGCTATTTGCCTTGTGAAGGGCAATGGGAGCGCATTAGTGACTTTCCTTACCAGAAAACAACTCTTGTTCATAGGACCAGAAACTGCATGTGATTCAACTCCATTTAGGACTAGGAAACAAACGCTAGCTCGCCTTACAAAAACACACTCTGCTTTTGAGAAAAGAGCACTCTTCTTCTCTACTGTGTTTCCTATGTGTTCCGAAAAGTGAGCTTGCTCAGAACAAAAAAACTGTGCTTCCTACACACGGGCCATATCTAGTTCAACTCTGCTTTGGAAACTGACAAGAACAGTAGCTCCTCTTCAGTCCGATACACTGTACTTGCTGGGAACAGACGCGAGTGCTATTTGCACTGTGTATGGCAATGGGAGCGCAATAGTGACTTTCCTTACCAGAAAACAACTGTTGCTCGTAAGACCAGAAACTGCATGTGATTCAACTCCATTTAGGACTGGAAAACAAACTCTAGCTCGCCTTACATGAAAAACACTCTGCTTTTGAGAAAAGAGCACTCTTCTACTCTACTGTGTTTCCTATGGGGTCCGAACAGTGAGCTTGCTCAGAACAAAAGAACTGTGCTTCATACACACACGGGCCATATCTAGTTCAACTGTGCTTAGGAAACTGACAAGAACAGTAGCTCCTCTTCCGTCGAATACACTGTACTTGCGGGGAACAGACGCGAGTGCTGTTTGCATTGTGTATGGCAAATGGAGAACAATAGTGACTTGTCTTACCAGAAAACAACTTTTGCTCATAGGAAAAAAAACTGCATGTGACTCAACTCCATTTAGGACTGGGAAACAAACGCTAGCTCGCCTTACAAGAAACACACTCTGCTTTTGAGAAAAGAGCACTCTTCTACTCTACTGTGTTTCCTATGTGTTCCAAACAGTGAGCTTGCTCAGAACAAAAAAACTGTGCTTCCTACACACACGGCCATATCTAGTTCAAGTCTGCTTAGGAACCTGACAAGAACAGTAGATCCTCTTCAGTCCAATACACTGTACTTGCTGGGAACAGACACCAGTGCTATTTGTCCTGTGTATGGCAATTGGAGCACAATAGTGACTTGTCTTACCAGAAAACAACTCTTGCTCGTAGGACAAAAAACTGCATGTGACTCAACTCCATTTAGGACTGGGAAACAAACGCTAGCTCGACTTCCTAGAAACACACTCTGCTTTTGATAAAAGAGCACTCTTCTACTCTACTTTGTTTCCTATAAGGCCAGAACAGTGATCTTGCTCAGAACAAAAAAACTGTGCTTCCTACTCACACGGCCATATCTAGTTCAAGTCTGCTTAAGAACCTGACAAGTACAGTAGATCCTCTTCAGTTCAATACACTGTACTTGCTGGGAACAGACGCCAGTGCTATTTGTCCTGTGTATGGCAATGGCAGCGCAATAGTTACTCTTCTTAACATAAAACAACTCTTGCTCTTAGGACCAGAAACTTCATGTGATTCAACTCCATTTAGGACTGGGAAACAAACTCTAGCTCGCTTTACAAGAATCACACTCTGCTTTTGAGAAAAGAGCACTCTTCTACTCTACTGTGTTTCCTATAAGGCCAGAACAGTGAGCTTGCTCAGAAAAAAAGAACTGTGCTTCCTACACACGGGCCATAACTAGTTCAACTTTGCTTAGGAAACTGACAAGAACAGTAGCTCCTCTTCAGTCCGATACACTGTACTTGCTGGGAACAGACGCGAGTGCTATTTGCACTGTGTATGGCAATGGGAGCGCAATAGTGACTTTCCTTACCAGAAAACAACTCTTGATCTTAGGACCAGAAACTGCATGTGATTCAACTCCATTTAGGACTGGGAAACAAATGCTAGCTCACCTTACATGAAACACACTCTGCTTTTGAGAAAAGAGCACTCTTCTAATCTACTGTGCTTCCTATGGGGTCCGAACAGTGAGCTTACTCAGAACAAAAGAACTGTGCTTCCTACACACACGGGCCATATCTAGTTCAACTCTGCTTAGGAAACTGACAAGAACAGTAGATCTTCTTCAGTCCAATACACTGTACTTGCGGGGAACAGACGCGAATGCTATTTGCACTGTGTATGGCAATTGGAGCACAATAGTGACTCGTCTTACCAGAAAACAATTCTTGCTCGTAGGAAAAAAAACTGCATGTGACTCAACTCCATTTAGGACTGGGAAACAAACGCTAGCTCGCCTTACAAGAAACACACTCTGCTTTTGAGAAAAGAGCACTCTTCTACTCTACTGTGTTTTCTATGGGGTCCAAACAGTGAGCTTGCTCAGAACAAAAGAACTGTGCTTCCTACACACACGGACCATATCTAGTTCAACTCTGCTTAGTAAACTGACAAGAACAGTAGCTCCTATTCAGTCCAATACACTGTACTTGCTGGGAAAAGACGCGAGTGCTATTTGCCTTGTGAAGGGCAATGGGAGCGCATTAGTGACTTTCCTTACCAGAAAACAACTCTTGTTCATAGGACCAGAAACTGCATGTGATTCAACTCCATTTAGGACTAGGAAACAAACGCTAGCTCGCCTTACAAAAACACACTCTGCTTTTGAGAAAAGAGCACTCTTCTTCTCTACTGTGTTTCCTATGTGTTCCGAAAAGTGAGCTTGCTCAGAACAAAAAAACTGTGCTTCCTACACACGTGCCATATCTAGTTCAACTCTGCTTTGGAAACTGACAAGAACAGTAGCTCCTCTTCAGTCCGATACACTGTACTTGCTGGGAACAGACGGGAGTGCTATTTGCACTGTGTATGACAATGGGAGCGCAATAGTGACTTTCCTTACCAGAAAACAACTGTTGCTCGTAAGACCAGAAACTGCATGTGATTCAACTCTATTTAGGACTGGAAAACAAACTCTAGCTCGCCTTACATGAAAAACACTCTGCTTTTGAGAAAAGAGCACTCTTCTACTCTACTGTGTTTCCTATGGGGTCCGAACAGTGAGCTTGCTCAGAACAAAAGAACTGTGCTTCATACACACACGGGCCATATCTAGTTCAACTGTGCTTAGGAAACTGACAAGAACAGTAGCTCCTCTTCCGTCGAATACACTGTACTTGCGGGGAACAGACGCGAGTGCTGTTTGCATTGTGTATGGCAATTGGAGAACAATAGTGACTTGTCTTACCAGAAAACAACTTTTGCTCATAGGACAAAAAACTGCATGTGACTCAACTCCATTTTGGACTGGGAAACAAACGCTAGCTCGCCTTACAAGAAACACACTCTGCTTTTGAGAAAAGAGCACTCTTCTACTCTACTGTGTTTCCTATGTGTTCCGAACAGTGAGCTTGCTCAGAACAAAAAAACTGTGCTTCCTACACACACGGCCATATCTAGTTCAAGTCTGCTTAGGAACCTGACAAGAACAGTAGATCCTCTTCAGTCCAATACACTGTACTTGCTTGGAACAGACGCCAGTGCTATTTGTCCTGTGTATGGCATTGGAGCACAATAGTGACTTGTCTTACCAGAAAACAACTCTTGCTCGTAGGACAAAAAACTGCATGTGACTCAACTCCATTTAGGACTGGGAAACAAACGCTAGCTCAACTTCCTAGAAACACACTCTGCTTTTGATAAAAGAGCACTCTTCTACTCTACTTTGTTTCCTATAAGGCCAGAACAGTGAGCTTGCTCAGAACAAAAAAACTGTGCTTCCTACTCACACGGCCATATCTAGTTCAAGTCTGCTTAGGAACCTGACAAGTACAGTAGATCCTCTTCAGTTCAATACACTGTACTTGCTGGGAACAGACGCCAGTGCTATTTGTCCTGTGTATGGCAATGGCAGCGCAATAGTTACTCTTCTTAACAGAAAACAACTCTTGCTCTTAGGACCAGAAACTTCATGTGATTCAACTCCATTTAGGACTGGGAAACAAACTCTAGCTCGCTTTACAAGAATCACACTCTGCTTTTGAGAAAAGAGCACTCTTCTACTCTACTGTGTTTCCTATAAGGCCAGAACAGTGAGCTTGCTCAGAAAAAAAGAACTGTGCTTCCTACACACGGGCCATAACTAGTTCAACTTTGCTTAGGAAACTGACAAGAACAGTAGCTCCTCTTCAGTCCGATACACTGTACTTGCTGGGAACAGACGCGAGTGCTATTTGCACTGGGTATGGCAATGGGAGCGCAATAGTGACTTTCCTTACCAGAAAACAACTCTTGCTCGTAGGACCAGAACCTGCATGTGATTCAACTCCATTTAGGACTGGTAAACAAATGCTAGCTCGCCTTACATGAAACACACTCTGCTTTTGAGAAAAGAGCTCTCTTCTAATCTACTGTGCTTCCTATGGGGTCCGAACAGTGAGCTTACTCAGAACAAAAGAACTGTGCTTCCTACACACACGGGCCATATCTAGTTCAACTCTGCTTAGGAAACTGACAAGAACAGTAGATCTTCTTCAGTCCAATACACTGTATTTGCGGGGAACAGTCGCGAATGCTATTTGCACTGTGTATGGCAATTGGAGCACAATAGTGACTCGTCTTACCAGAAAACAATTCTTGCTCGTAGGAAAAAAAACTGCATGTGACTCAACTCCATTTAGGACTGGGAAACAAACGCTAGCTCGCCTTACAAGAAACACACTCTGCTTTTGAGAAAAGAGCACTCTTCTACTCTACTGTTTTTTCTATAGGGCCAGAACAGTGAGCTTGCTCAGAACAAAACAACTGTGCTTCCTACACACGGGCCATATCTCGTTCAACTCTGCTTAGGAAACTGACAAGAACAGTACCTCCCCTTCAGTCCGATACACTGTACTTGCTGGGAACAGACGCGAGTGCTATTTGCACTGTGTATGGCAATGGGAGCGCAATAGTGACTTTCCTTAACAGAAAAAAACTCTTGCTCGTAAGACCAGAAACTGCATGTGATTCAACTCCATTTAGGACTGGGAAAAAATGCTAGATCGCCTTACATGAAACACACTCTGCTTTTGAGAAAAGAGCACTCTTCTACTCTACTCTGTTTCCTATGGGTTCCAAACAGTGAGCTTGCTCAGAACAAAAGAACTGTGCTTCCTACACACACGGGCCATATCTAGTTCAACTCTCCTTAGGAACCTGACAAGAACAGTCGCTCCTCTTCCGTCCAATACACTGTACTTGCAGGGAACAGACGCGAGTGCTATTTGCACTGTGTATGGCAATTGGAGCACAATAGTGACTTGTCTTACCAGAAAACAAGTCTTGCTCGTAGGACAAAAAACTGCATGTGACTCAACTCCATTTAGGACTGGGAAAGAAACACTAGCTCGACTTCCAAGAAACACACTCTGCTTTTGAGAAAAGAGCACTCTTCTACTCTACAGTGTTTCCTATGGGGTCCAAACAGTGAGCTTGCTCAGAACAAAAGAACTGTGCTTCCTACACACACGGACCATATCTAGTTCAACTCTGCTTAGTAAACTGACAAGAACAGTAGCTCCTATTCAGTCCAATACACTGTACTTGCTGGGAAAAGACGCGAGTGCTATTTGCCTTGTGAAGGGCAATGGGAGCGCATTAGTGACTTTCCTTACCAGAAAACAACTCTTGTTCATAGGACCAGAAACTGCATGTGATTCAACTCCATTTAGGACTAGGAAACAAACGCTAGCTCGCCTTACAAAAACACACTCTGCTTTTGAGAAAAGAGCACTCTTCTTCTCTACTGTGTTTCCTATGTGTTCCGAAAAGTGAGTTTGCTCAGAACAAAAAAACTGTGCTTCCTACACACGGGCCATATCTAGTTCAACTCTGCTTTGGAAACTGACAAGAACAGTAGCTCCTCTTCAGTCCGATACACTGTACTTGCTGGGAACAGACGCGAGTGCTATTTGCACTGTGTATGGCAATGGGAGCGCAATAGTGACTTTCCTTACCAGAAAACAACTGTTGCTCGTAAGACCAGAAACTGCATGTGATTCAACTCCATTTAGGACTGGAAAACAAACTCTAGCTCGCCTTACATGAAAAACACTCTGCTTTTGAGAAAAGAGCACTCTTCTACTCTACTGTGTTTCCTATGGGGTCCGAACAGTGAGCTTGCTCAGAACAAAAGAACTGTGCTTCATACACACACGGGCCATATCTAGTTCAACTGTGCTTAGGAAACTGACAAGAACAGTAGCTCCTCTTCCGTCGAATACACTGTACTTGCGGGGAACAGACGCGAGTGCTGTTTGCATTGTGTATGGCAAATGGAGAACAATAGTGACTTGTCTTACCAGAAAACAACTTTTGCTCATAGGAAAAAAAACTGCATGTGACTCAACTCCATTTAGGACTGGGAAACAAACGCTAGCTCGCCTTACAAGAAACACACTCTGCTTTTGAGAAAAGAGCACTCTTCTACTCTACTGTGTTTCCTATGTGTTCCAAACAGTGAGCTTGCTCAGAACAAAAAAACTGTGCTTCCTACACACACGGCCATATCTAGTTCAAGTCTGCTTAGGAACCTGACAAGAACAGTAGATCCTCTTCAGTCCAATACACTGTACTTGCTGGGAACAGACACCAGTGCTATTTGTCCTGTGTATGGCAATTGGAGCACAATAGTGACTTGTCTTACCAGAAAACAACTCTTGCTCGTAGGACAAAAAACTGCATGTGACTCAACTCCATTTAGGACTGGGAAACAAACGCTAGCTCGACTTCCTAGAAACACACTCTGCTTTTGATAAAAGAGCACTCTTCTACTCTACTTTGTTTCCTATAAGGCCAGAACAGTGAGCTTGCTCAGAACAAAAAAACTGTGCTTCCTACTCACACGGCCATATCTAGTTCAAGTCTGCTTAAGAACCTGACAAGTACAGTAGATCCTCTTCAGTTCAATACACTGTACTTGCTGGGAACAGACGCCAGTGCTATTTGTCCTGTGTATGGCAATGGCAGCGCAATAGTTACTCTTCTTAACAGAAAACAACTCTTGCTCTTAGGACCAGAAACTTCATGTGATTCAACTCCATTTAGGACTGGGAAACAAACTCTAGCTCGCTTTACAAGAATCACACTCTGCATTTGAGAAAAGAGCACTCTTCTACTCTACTGTGTTTCCTATAAGGCCAGAACAGTGAGCTTGCTCAGAAAAAAAGAACTGTGCTTCCTACACACGGGCCATAACTAGTTCAACTTTGCTTAGGAAACTGACAAGAACAGTAGCTCCTCTTCAGTCCGATACACTGTACTTGCTGGGAACAGACGCGAGTGCTATTTGCACTGTGTATGGCAATGGGAGCGCAATAGTGACTTTCCTTACCAGAAAACAACTCTTGATCGTAGGACCAGAAACTGCATGTGATTCAACTCCATTTAGGACTGGGAAACAAATGCTAGCTCACCTTACATGAAACACACTCTGCTTTTGAGAAAAGAGCACTCTTCTAATCTACTGTGCTTCCTATGGGGTCCGAACAGTGAGCTTACTCAGAACAAAAGAACTGTGCTTCCTACACACACGGGCCATATCTAGTTCAACTCTGCTTAGGAAACTGACAAGAACAGTAGATCTTCTTCAGTCCAATACACTGTACTTGCGGGGAACAGACGCGAATGCTATTTGCACTGTGTATGGCAATTGGAGCACAATAGTGACTCGTCTTACCAGAAAACAATTCTTGCTCGTAGGAAAAAAAACTGCATGTGACTCAACTCCATTTAGGACTGGGAAACAAACGCTAGCTCGCCTTACAAGAAACACACTCTGCTTTTGAAAAAAGAGCACTCTTCTACTCTACTGTGTTTCCTATAGGGCCAGAACAGTGAGCTTGCTCAGAACAAAAGAACTGTGCTTCCTACACACGGGCCATATATAGTTCAACTCTGCTTAGGAAACTGACAAGAACAGTAGCTCCTCTTCAGTCCGATACACTGTACTTGCTGGGAACAGACGTGAGTGCTATTTGCACTGTGTATGGCAATGGGAGCACAATAGTGACTTTCCTTACCAGAAAACAAGTCTTGCTCGTAGGACAAAAAAATTGCATTGACTCAACTCCATTTAGGACTGGGAAACAAACGCTAGCTCAACTTCCAAGAAACACACTTTGCTTTTGAGAAAAGAGCACTCTTCTACTCTACTGTGTTTCCTATGTGTTCCGAACAGTGAGCTTGCTCAGAACAAAAAAACTGTACTTCCTACTCACACGGCCATATCTAGTTCAAGTCTGCTTAGGAACCTGACAAGAACAGTAGATCCTCTACAGTCCAATACACTGTACTTGCTGGGAACAGACGCCAGTGCTATTAGTCCTGTGTATGGCAATGGCAGCGCAATAGTGACTCTTCTTACCAGAAAACAACTCTTGCTCGTAGGACCAGAAACTGCATGTCATTCAACTCCATTTAGGACTGGGAAACAAATGCTAGCTCGCCTTACAAGAAACACACTCTGCTTTTGAGAAAAGAGCACTCTTCTACTCTACTGTGTTTCCTATGTGTTCTGAACAGTGAGCTTGCTCAGAACAAAAAAACTGTACTTCCTACTCACACGGTTATATCTAGTTCAAGTCTGCTTAGAAACCTGACAAGAACAGTATATCCTCTTCAGTCCAATACACTGTACTTGCTGGGAACAGACGCGAGTGCTATGGCAATGGCAGCGCAATAGTGACTCTTCTTACCAGAAAACAAGTCTTGCTCGTAGGACCAGAAACTCCATGTGATTCAACTCCATTTAGGACTGGGAAACAAACTCCAACTCGCTTTACAAGAAACACACTCTGCTTTTACGAAAAGAGCACTCTTCTACTCTACTGTATTTCCTATAGGGCCAGAACAGTGAGCTTGCTCAGAAAAAAAGAACTGTGCTTCCTACACACACGGGCCATATCTAGTTCAACTCCGCTTAGGAAACAGAGAAGAACAGTAGTTCCTCTTCAGTCCAATACACTGTACTTGCTGGGAACAGACGGGAGGGCTATTTGCACTGTGTATGGCAATGGGAGCACAATAGTGACTTTCCTTACCAGAAAACAACTCTTGCTCGTAGGACCAGAAACTGCATGTGATTCCACTCCATTTAGGACTGGGAAACAAACGGTAGCTTGCCTTACAAGAAACACACTCTGCTTTAGAGAAAAGAGCATTCTTCTACTCTACTGTGTTTCCAATGGGGTCCAAACAGTGAGCTTGCTCAGAACAAAAGAACTGTGCTTCCTACACACACGGACCATATCTAGTTCAACTCTGCTTAGTAAACTGACAAGAAGAGTAGCTCCTATTCAGTCCAATACACTGTACTTGCTGGGAAAAGACGCGAGTGCTATTTGCCTTGTGAAGGGCAATGGGAGCGCAATAGTGACTCCTTACCAGAAAACAACTCTTGTTCATAGGACCAAAAATTGCATGTGATTCAACTCCATTTAGGACTAGGAAACAAACGCTAGCTCGCCTTACAAAAACACACTCTGCTTTTGAGAAAAGAGCACTCTTCTACTCTACTGTGTTTCCTATAGGGCCAGAAGAGTGAACTTGCTCAGAACATAAGAACTGTGCTTCCTACACACACGGGCCATATCTAGTTCAACTCTGCTTAGGAAACTGACAAGAACAGTAGCTCCTCTTCAGACTGATACACTGTAATTGCTGGGAACAGACGCGAGAGCTATTTGCAATGTGTAAGGCAAGGGGAGCACAATAGTGACTTTCCTTCCCAGTAAACATCTCTTGCTCGTAGGACCAGAAACTGCATGTGATTCAACTCCATTTAGAACTGGGAAACAAACGCTAGCTCGCCTTACAAGAAACACACTCTGCTTTTGAGAAAAGAGCACTCTTCTACTCTACTGTGTTTCCTATGGTGTCTAAACAGTGAGCTTGCTCAGAACAAAAGAACTGTGATTCCTACACACACGGGCCATTTCTAGTTCAACTCTGCTTAGGAAACTGACAAGAACACTAGATCTTCTTCAGTCCAATACACTGTACTTGCGCGGAACAGACGCAAGTGCTATTTGCACTGTGTATGGATATTGGAGCCCAATAGTGACTTGTCTTACCAGAAAACAACTCTTGCTCGTAGGACCAGAAACTGCATGTGATTCAACTCCATTTAGGACTGGGAAACAAAAGCTAGCTCACCTTACAAGAAACACACTCTGCTTTTGAGAAAAGAGCACTCTTCTACTCTACTGTGTTTCCTATTGGGCCAGAACAGTGAGCTTGCTCAGAACAAAAGAACTGTGCTTCCTACACACACGGCCATATCTAGTTCAAGTCTGCTTAGGAACCTGACAAGAACAGTAGATCCTCTTCAGTCCAATACACTGTACTTGCTGGGAACAGACGCCAGTGCTATTTGTCCTGTATATGGCAATGGCAGCGCAATAGTGACTCTTCTTACCGTAAAACAACTTTTGCTTGTAGGACCACCAACTGCATGTGATTCAACTCCATTTAGGACTGGGAAACAAACTCTAGCTCGCTTTCCAAGAAACACACTCTGCTTTTGAGAAAAGAGCACTCTTCTACTCTACTGTGTTTCCTATAGGGCCAGAAGAGTGAGCTTGCTCAGAACATAAGAAATGTGCTTCCTACACACACTGGCCATATCTAGTTCAACTCTGATTAGGAAACTGACAAGAACAGTAGCTCCTCTTCAGTCCGATACACTGTACTTGCTGGGAAAAGACGCCAGTGCTATTTGCACTGTGTGTGGCATTTGGAGCACAATAGTGACTCGTCTTACCAGAAAACAACTCTTGCTCGTAGGACAAAAAACTGCATGTGACTCAACTCCATTTAGGACTGGGAAACAAAAGCTAGCTCACCTTACAAGAAACACACTCTGCTTTAGAGAAAAGAGCACTCTTCTACACTACTGTGTTTCCTGTAGGGCCAGAACAGTGAGCTTGCTCAGAACAAAAGAACTGTGCTTCCTACACACACGGACCATATCTAGTTCAACTCTGCTTAGGAAACTGACAAGAACAGTAGCTCCTCTTCAGTCCGATACACTGTACTTGCTGGGAAAAGACGCGAGTGCTATTTGCACTGTGTATAGCAATGGGAGCGCAATAGTGACTTTCTTTATCAGAAAACAACTCTTGCTCGTAGGACCAGAAACTGCATGTGATTCAACTCCATTTAGGACTGGGAAACAAATGCTAGTTCGCCTTACATGAAACACACTCTGCTTTTGAGAAAAGAGCACTCTTCTACTCTACTGTGCTTCCTATGGGGTCCGAACAGTGAGCTTGCTCAGAACAAAAGAACTGTGCTTCCTACACACACGGGCCATATCTAGTTCAACTCTGCTTAGGAAACTGAGAAGAACAGTAGCTCCTCTTCAGTCCAATACACTGTAATTGCTGGAAACAGACAGGAGGGCTATTTGCACTGTGTATGGCAATGGGAGCGCAATAGTTACTTTCCTTACCAGAAAACAACTCTTGCTCGTAGGACCAGAAACTGCATGTGACTCAACTCCATTTAGGACTGGGAAACAAACGCTAGCTCGCTTTACAAGAATCACACTCTGCTTTTGAAAAAGAGCAATATTCTACTCTACTGTGTTTCCTATGGGGTCTGAACAGTGAGCCTGCTCAGAACAAAAGAACTGTGCTTCCTACATACACGACCATATCTAGTTCAATTCTGCTTAGGAACCTGACAAGAACAGTACATCCTCTTCAGTCCAATACACTGTACTTGCTGGGAACAGACGCCAGTGCTGTTTGTCCTGTGTATGGCAATGGCAGTGCAATAGTGACTCTTCTTACTATAAAACAACTCTTGCTCGTAGGACCAGAAACTGCATGTGATTCAACTCCATTTAGGACTGGGAAACAAAAGCTAGCTCACCTTACAAGAAACACACTCTACTTTTGTGGAAAGAGCACTCTTCTACTCTACTGTGTTTCCTATAGGGCCAGAACAGTGAACTTGCTCAGAACAAAAGAACTGTTCTTCCTACACACGGGCGATATCTAGTTCAACTCTGCTTAGGAAACTGACAAGAACAGTAGCTCTTCTTCAGTCCGATACACCGTACTTGCTGGGAAAAGACGCAAGTGTTATTTGCCTTGTGTAGGGCAATGGGAGCGCAATAGAGACTTTCCTTACCAGAAAACAACTCTTGCTCATAGGACCAGAAACTGCATGTGATTCAACTCCATTTCGGACTGGGATACAAATGCTAGCTCGCCTTCCATGAAACACACTCTGTTTTTGAGAAAAGAGCACTCTTCTACTCTACTGTGCTTCCTATGGGGTCCGAACAGTGAGCTTGCTCAGAACAAAAGAACTGTGCTTCCTACACACACGGGCCATATCTAGTTCAACTCTGATTAGGAAACTGACAAGAACAGTTGCTCCTCTTCAGTCCAATACACTGTACTTTCGGGGAACAGACGCGAGGGCTATTTGCACTGTGTATGGCAATTGGAGCACAATAGTGACTCCTCTTACCAGAAAACAACTCTTGCTCGTAGGACAAAAAACTGCATGTGACTCAACTCCATTTTGGGACTGGGAAACAAACGCTAGCTCGCCTTACAAGAAACACACTCTGCTTTTGAGAAAAGAGCACTCTTCTACTCTACTGTGTTTCCTATTGGGTCTGAACAGTGAGCTTGCTCAGAACAAAAGGACTGTGCTTCCTACACACACGGCCATAACTAGTTCAATTCTGCTTAGGAACCTGACAAGAACAGTAGATCCTCTTCAGTCCAATACACTGTACTTCCTGGGAACAGACGCCAGTGCTATTTGTCCTGTGTATGGCAATGGCAGCGCAATAGTGACTCTTCTTACCATAAAACAACTCTTGCTCGTAGGACCAGAAACTGCATGTGATTCAACTCCATTTAGGACTGGGAAACAAAAGCTAGCTCACCTTACAAGAAACACACTCTGCTTTAGAGAAAAGAGCACTCTTCTACTCTACTGTGTTTCCCATAGGGCCAGAACAGTGAGCTTGCTCAGAATAAAAGAACTGTGCTTCCTACACACACGGACCATATCTAGTTCAACTCTGCTTAGGAAACTGACAAGAACAGTAGATCCTCTTCCGTCCAATACACTGTACTTGCTGGGAACAGACGCCAGTGCTATTTGTCCTGTGTATGGCAATGGCAGCGCAATAGTGACTCTTCTTACTATAAAACAACTCTTGCTCGTAGGACCAGAAACTGCATGTGATTCAACTCCATTTAGGACTGGGAAACAAAAGCTAGCTCACCTTACAAGAAACACACTCTGCTTTTGTGGAAAGAGCACTCTTCTACTCTACTGTGTTTCCTATAGGGCCAGAACAGTGAGCTTGCTCAGAACAAAAGAACTGTGCTTCCTACACACGGGCCATATCAAGTTCAACTCTCCTTAGGAAACTGACAAGAACAGTAGCTCCTCTTCAGTCCGATACACCGTACTTGCTGGGAAAAGACGCAAGTGTTATTTGCCTTGTGTAGGGCAATGGGAGCGCAATAGAGACTTTCCTTACCAGAAAACAACTCTTGTTCGTGGGACCAGAAACTGCATGGGATTCAACTCCATTTAGGACTAGGAAACAAACGCTAGCTTGCCTTACAAAAACACACTCTGCTTTTGAGAAAAGAGCACGCTTCTACTCTACTGTGTTTCCTATAGGGCCAGAACAGTGAGCTTGCTCAGAACATATGAACTGTGCTTCCTACACACACGGGCCATATCATGTTCAACTCTGCTTAGGAAACTGAGAAGAACAGTAGCTCCTCTTCAGTCCGATACACTGTACTTGGTGGGAACAGACGCGGGAGCTATTTGCACTGTGTATGGAAAGGGGAGCCCAATAGTGACTTTCCTTACCAGAAAACAACTCTTGCTCTTAGGACCAGAAACTGCATGTGATTCAACTCCATTTAGGACTGGGAAACAAACGCTAGCTCGCCTTACAAGAAACACACTCTGCTTTTGAGAAAAGAGCACTCTTCTACTCTATTGTGTTTCCTATGGTGTCCGAACAGTGAGCTTGCTCAGAACAAAAGAACTGTGCTTCCTACACACACGGCCATATCTAGTTCAATTCTGCTTAGGAACCTGACAAGAACAGTAGATCCTCTTCAGTCAAATACACTGTACTTGCTGGGAAAAGACGCCCGTGCTATTTGTCCTGTGTATGGCAATGGCAGTGCAATAGTGACACTTCTTACCATAAAACAACTCTTGCTCGTAGGACTAGAAACTGCATATGATTCAACTCCATTTAGGACTGGGAAACAAACGCTATCTCGCCTTACAAGAAACACACTCTGCTTTAGAGAAAAGAGCACTCTTCTACTCTACTGTGTTTCCTATAGGGCCAGAACAGTGAGCTTGCTCAGAACAAACGAACTGTGCTTCCTACACACGGGCCATAACTAGTTCAACTCTGCTTAGGAAACTGACAAGAACAGTAGCTCCTCTTCAGTCCGAAACACTGTACTTGCTGGGAACTGACACGAGTGCTATTTGCACTGTGTATGGCAATGGGAGCGCAATAGTGACTTTCCTTACCAGAAAACAACTATTGCTCATAGAACCAGAAACTGCATGTGATTCAACTCCATTTAGGACTGGGATACAAATGCTAGCTCGCCTTACATGAAACACACTCTGCTTTTGAGAAAAGAGCACTCTTCTACTCTACTGTGCTTCCTATGGGGTCCGAACAGTGAGCTTGCTCAGAACAAAAGAACTGTGCTTCCTACACACACCGGCCATATCTAGTTCAACTCTGCTTAGGAAACTGAGAAGAACAGTAGCTCCTCTTCAGTCCAAGACACTGTACTTTCGGGGAACAGACGCGAGTGCTGTTTGCACTGTGTATGGCAATTGGAGCACAATAGTGACTCGTCTTACCAGAAAACAACTCTTGCTCGTAGGACAAAAAACTGCATGTGACTCAACTCCATTTAGGACTGGGAAACAAACGCTAGCTCGCCTTACAAGAAACACACTCTGCTTTTGAGAAAAGAGCACTCTTCTACTCTACTGTGCTTCCTATGGGGTCCGAACAGTGAGCTTGCTCAGAACAAAAGAACTGTGCTTCCTACACACACGGGCCATATCTAGTTCAACTCTGCTTAGGAAACTGAGAAGAATTAGCTCCTCTTCAGTCCAATACAATGTAATTGCTGGAAACAGACAGGAGGGCTATTTGCACTGAGTATGGCAATGGGAGGGCAATAGTTACTTTCCTTACCAGAAAACAACTCTTGCTCGTAGGACCAGAAAATGCATGTGATTCCACTCCATTTAGGACTGGGAAGCAAATGCTAGCTCGACTTACAAGAAACACACTCTGCTTTAGAGAAAAGAGCACTCTTCTACTCTACTGTGTTTACTATGGGGTCCAAACAGTGAGCTTGCTCAGAACAAAAGAACTGTGCTTCCTACACACACGGACCATATCTAGTTCAACTCTGCTTAGGAAACTGACAAGAACAGTAGCTCCTCTTCAGTCCTATACACTGTACTTGCTGGGAACCTATGCATGTGCTATTTGCACTGTGTATGCCAAATGGAGCACAATAGTGACTTTCCTTACCAGAAAACAACTCTTGCTCGTAGGACTAGAAACTGCATGTGATTCCACTCCATTTAGGACTGGGAAACAAATGCTAGCTCGCCTTACAAGAAACACACTCTGCTTTAGAGAAAATAGCACTCTTCTACTCTACTGTGTTTCCTATGGGGTCCAAAGAGTGAGCTTGCTCAGAACAAAAGAACTGTGCTTAATACACACACGGAACACATCTAGTTCAACTCTGCTTAGGAAATTGACAAGAACAGTAGCTCCTATTCAGTCCAATACACTGTACTTGCTGGGAAAAGACGCGAGTGCTATTTGCCTTGTGTAGGGCAATGGGAGCGCAATAGTGACTTTCCTTACCAGAAAACAACTCTTGTTCGTAGGACCAGAAACTGCATGTGATTCAACTCCATTTAGGACTGGGAAACAAACTCTAGCTCGCTTTACAAGAAACACACTCTGCTTTTGAGAAAAGAGCACTCTTCTACTCTACTGTGTTTCCTATAGGGCCAGAATAGTGAGCTTTCTCAGAACATAAGAACTGTGCTTCCTACACACACGGGCCATATCTAGTTCAACTCTGCTTAGGAAACTGACAAGAACAGTAGCTCCTCTTCAGTCCGATACACTGTACTTGTGGGGAACAGAAGCGAGTGATATTTGCACTGTGTATGGCAATTGGAGCACAATAGTGACTTGTCTTACCAGAAAACAACTCTTGCTCGTTGGACAAAAAACTGCATGTGACTCAACTCCATTTAGGACTGGGAAACAAACGCTAGCTCGACTTCCAAGAAACACACTCTGCTTTTGAGAAAAGAGCACTCTTCTACTCTACTGTGTTTCCTATGTGTTCCGAACAGTGAGCTTGCTCAAAACAAAAAAGAAAACTGTGCTTCCTACACACACGGCCATATCTAGTTCAAGTCTGCTTAGGAACCTGACAAGAACAGTAGATCCTTTTCAGTCCAATACACTGTACTTGCTGGGAACAGACGCCAGTGCTATTTGTCCTGTGTATGTCAATGACAGCGCAATAGTGACTCTTCTTACCAGAAAACAACTATTGCTCGTAGGACCAGAAACAGCATGTGATTCAACTCCATTTAGGACTGGGAAACAAACTCTAGCTCGCTTTACAAGAAACACACTCTGCTTTTGAGAAAAGAGCACTCTTCTCTACTGTGTTTCCTATAGGGCCAGAACAGTGAGCTTGCTCAGAAAAAAAGAACTGTGCTTCCTAAACAAACGGACCATATCTAGGTCAACTCTGCTTAGGAAACTGACAAGAACAGTAGCTCCTATTCAGTCCAATACACTGTACTTGCTGGGAAAAGACGCGAGTGCTATTTGCCTTGTGTAGGGCAATGGGAGCGCAATAGTGACTTTCCTTACTAGAAAACAACTCTTGTTCGTAGGACCAGAAACTGCATGTGATTCAACTCCATTTAAGACTGGGAAACAAAGTCTAGCTCGCTTTACAAGAAACACACTCTGCTTTTGAGAAAAGAGCACTCTTCTACTCTACTGTGTTTCCTATAGGGCCAGAACAGTGACCTTGCTCAGAACATAAGAACTGTGCTTCCTACACACACGGGCCATATCTAGTTCAACTCTGCTTAGGAAACTGACAAGAACAGTAGCTCCTCTTCAGTCCGATACACTGTACTTGCAGGGAACAGACGCGAGTGCTATTTGCACTGTGTATGGCAATTGAAGCACAATAGTGACTCGCCCTACCAGAAAACAACTCTTGCTTGTAGGACAAAAACCTGCATGTGAGTCAACTCCATTTAGGACTGGGAAACAAACGCTAGCTCGCCTTACAAGAAACACACTCTGCTTTTTAGAAAAGAGCTCTCTTCTACTCTGCTGTGTTTCCTATAGGGCCAGAACAGTGAGCTTACTCAGAACAAAATAACTGTGCTTCCTACACACACGGGCCATATCTAGTTCAACTCTACTTAGGAAACTGACAAGAACAGTAACTCCTATTCAGTCCAATACACTGTACTTGCTGGGAAAAGATGCGTGTGCTATTTGCATTGTGTAAGGCAATGGGCACGCAATAGTGACTTTCCTTTCCAGAAAACAACTCTTGTTCTTAGGACCAGAAACTGCATGTGACTCAAATCCATTTAGGACTGGGAAACAAACTCTAGCTCGCTTTACAAGAAACACACTCTGCTTTTGAGAAAAGAGCACTCTTCTACTCTACTGTGTTTCCTATAGGGCCAGAACAGTGAGCTTGCTCCGAACATAAGAACTGTGCTTCCTACACACACGGGCCATATCTACTTCAACTCTGCTTAGGAAACTGACAAGAACAGTAGGTCCTCCTCAGTCCGATACACTGTACTTGTGGGGAACAGAAGCGAGTGATATTTGCACTGTGTATGTCAATTGGAGCACAATAGTGACTTGTCTTACCAGAAAACAACTCTTGCTCGTAAGACAAAAAACTGCATGTGACTCAACTCCATTTAGGACTGGGAAACAAACGCTAGCTCGACTTCCAAGAAACACACTCTGCTTTTGAGAAAAGAGCACTCTTCTACTCTACTGTGTTTCCTATGTGTTCCGAACAGTGTGCTTGCTCAGAAAAAAAAAAACTGTGCTTCCTACACACACGGCCATATCTAGTTCAAGTATGCTTAGGAACCTGACAAGAACAGTAGATCCTATTCAGTCCAATACACTGTACTTGCTGGGAAGAGACGCCAGTGCTATTTGTCCTGTATTTGTCAATGACAGCGCAATCGTGACTCTTCTTACCAGAAAACAACTCTTGCTCGTAGGACCAGAAACTGCATGTGATTCAACTCCATTTAGGACTGGGAAACAAACTCTAGCTCGCTTTACAAGAAACACACTCTGCTTTTGAGAAAAGAGCTCTCTTCTACTCTACTGTGTTTACTATAGGGCCAGAACAGTGAGCATGCTCAGAAAAAAAGAACTGTGCTTCCTACACACACGGACCATATCTAGTTCAACTCTGCTTAGGAAACTGAGAAGAACAGTAGCTCCTCTTCAGTCCAATACACTGTATTTGCTGGGAACAGACGGGAGGGCTATTTGCACTGTGTATGGCAATGGGAGCACAATAGTGACTTTCCTTACCAGAAAACAACTCTTGCTCGTAGGACCAGAAACTGCATGTGATTCCACTCCATTTAGTACTGGGAAACAAATGCTAGCTCGCCTTACAAAAACAAACTCTGCTTTAGAGAAAAGAGCACTCTTCTACTCTACTGTGTTTCCTATGGGGTCCAAACAGTGAGCTTGCTCAGAAAAAAATAACTGTGCTCCCTACACACACGGACCATATCTAGTTCAACTCTGCTTAGGAAACTGACAAGAACAGTAGCTCCTATTCAGTCTAATACACTGTACTTGCTGGGAAAAGAGGCGAGAGCTATTTGCCTTGTGTAGGGCAATGGGAGCACAATAGTAACTTTCCTTACCAGAAAACAACTCTTGCCCTAGGACCAGAAACTGCGTGTGATTCAACTCCATTTAGGAGTAGGAAACAAACGCTAGCTCGCCTTACAAAAACACTCTCTGCTTTTGAGAAAAGAGCACTCTTCTACTCTACTGTGTTTCCTATGGTGTCCGAACATTGAGCTTGCTCAGAACAAAAGAACTGTGCTTAATACACACACGGACCACATCTAGTTCAACTCTGCTTAGGAAACTGACAAGAACAGTAGCTCCTATTCAGTCCAATACACTGTACTTGCTGGGAAAAGACGCGAGTGCTATTTGCCTTGTGTAGGGCAATGGGAGCGCAATAGTGACTTTCCTTACCAGAAAACAACTCTTGTTCGTTAGGACCAGAAACTGCATGTGATTCAACTCCATTTAGGACTGGGAAACAAACTCAAGCTCGCTTTACAAGAAACACACTCTGTTTTTGAGAAAAGAGCACTCTTCTACTCTACTGTGTTTCCTATAGGGCTAGAACAGTGAGCTTGCTCAGAACATAAGAACTGTGCTTCCTACACACACGGGCCATATCTAGTTCAACTCTGCTTAGGAAACTGACAAGAACAGTAGCTCCTCTTCAGTCCAATACACTGTACGTGCTGGGAACAGACGCCACTGCTATTTGTCCTGTGTATGGCAATGGCAGCACAATAGTGACTCTTCTTACCATAAAACAACTCTTGCTCGTAGGACCAGAAACTGCATGTGATTCAACTCCATTTAGGACTGGGAAACAAAAGCTAGCTCACCTTACAGAAACACACTCTGCTTTAGAGAAAAGAGCACTCTTCTACTCTACTGTGTTTCCTATAGGGTCAGAACAGTGAGCTTGCTCAGAACAAAAGAACTGTGCTTCCTACACACGGGCCATATCTAGTTCAACTCTGCTTAGGAAACTGACAAGAACAGTAGCTCCTCTTCATTCCGATAGACTGTACTTGCTGGGAACAGACGCGAGTGCTATTTGCACTGTGTATGGCAATGGGAGCGCAATAGTGACTTTCCTTACCAGAAAACAACTCTTGCTCGTTGGTCAAAAAACTGCATGTCACTCAACTCCATTTAGGACTGGGAAACAAACGTTAGCTCGACTTCCAAGAAACACACTCTGCTTTTGAGAAAAGAGCACTCTTCTACTCTACTGTGTTTCCTATGTGTTTCGAACAGTGAGCTTGCTCAGAACAAAAAAACTGTGCTTCTTACACACACGGCCATATCTTGTTCAAGTCTGCTTAGGAACCTGACAAGAACAGTAGATCCTCTTCAGTCCAATACACTGTACTTGCTGGGAACAGATGCGAGTGCTATTTGTTCTGTGTATGGCAATGGCAGCGCAATAGTGACTCTTCTTACCAGAAAACAACTCTTGCTCGTAGGACCAGAAACTGCATGTGATTCATCTCCATTTAGGACTGGGAAACAAACTCTAGCTCGCTTTACAAGAAACACACTCTGCTTTTGAGAAAAGAGCACTCTTCTACTCTACTGTGTTTCCTATAGGGCCAGAACAGTGAGCTCGCTCAGAAAAAAAAGAACTGTGCTTCCTACACACACGGACCATATCTAGTTCAACTCTGGTTAGGAAACTGAGAAGAACAGTAGCTCCTCTTCAGTCCAATACACTGTACTTGCTGGGAACAGACAGGAGGGCTATTTGCACTGTGTATGGCAATGGGAGCGCAATAGTGACTTTCCTTACCAGAAAACAACTGTTACTCGTAGGACCAGAAACTGCATGTGATACCACTCCATTTAGGACTGGGAAACAAATGCTAGCTCGCCTTACAAAAACACACTTTGCTTTAGAGAAAAGAGCACTCTTTTACTCTACTGTGTTTCCTATGAGATCCAAACAGTGAGCTTGCTCAGAACATAAGAACTGTGCTTCCTACACATAGGGACCATATCTACTTCAACTCTGCTTAGGAAACTGACAAGAACTGTAGGTCCTATTCACTCCAATACACTGTACTTGCTGGGAAAAGACTCGAGTGCTATTTGCCTTGTATAGGGTAATGGGAGCGCAATAGTGACTTTCCTTACCAGAAAACAACTCTTGCTCGTAGGACCAGAAACTGCATGTGATTCAACTCCATTTAGGAGTAGGAAACAAACGCTAGCTCGCCTTACAAAAACACACTCTGCTTTTGAGAAAAGAGCACTCTTCTACTATACTGTGTTTCCTATGGGGTCCGAACAGTGAGCTTGCTCAGAACAAAAGAACTGTGCTTCCTACACACACGGGCCATATCTAGTTCAACTCTGCTTAGGAAACTGACAAGAACACTAGCTCCTCTTCAGTCCAATACACTGTACTTTCGGGGAACAGACGCGAGTGCTATTTGCACTGTGTACGGCAATTGGAGCACAATAGTGACTTGTCTTACCAGAAAACAACTCTTGCTCGTAGGACAAAAATCTGCATGTGACTCAACTCCATTTAGGACTGGGAAACAAACGCTAGCTCGACTTCCAAGAAACAAACTCTGCTTTTGAGAAAAGAGCACTCTTCTACTCTACTGTGTTTCCTATGTGTTCTGAACAGTGAGCTTCCTCAGAACAAAAAAAACTGTGCTTCCTACACACACGGCCATATCTAGTTCAATTCTGCTTAGGAACCTGACAAGAACAGTAGATCCTCTTCAGTCCATTACACTGTACTTGCTGGGAACAGACGCCAGTGCTATTTGTCCTGTGTATGGCAAAGGCAGAGCAATAGTGACTCTTGTTACCATAAAACAACTCTTGCTCGTAAGACTAGAAACTCCATGTGATTCAACTCCATTTAGGACCGGGAAACAAAGGCTAGCTAGCCTTACAAGAAACACACTCTGCTTTAGAGAAAAGAGCACTCTTCTACTCTACTGTGTTTCCTATAGGGCCAGAACAGTGAGCTTGCTCAGAACTAAAGAACTGTGCTTCCTACGCACACGGGCCATATCTAGTTCAACTCTGCTTAGGAAACTGATAAGAACAGTAGCTCCTCTTCAGTTCCATACACTGTACTTGCTGCGAACAGACGCAAGTGCTATTTGCACACTGTGTATGGCAATGGGAGCCCAATAGTGACTTTCCTTACCAGAAAACAACTCTTGCTCGTAGGACCAGAAACTGCATGTGATTCCACTCCATTTAGGACTGGGAAGCAAAAGCTAGCTCGCCTTACAAGAAACACACTCTGCTTTAGAGAAAAGAGCACTCTTCTACTCTACTGTGTTTCCTATGGGGTCCAAACAGTGAGCTTGCTCAGAACAAAAGAATTGTGCTTCCTACACACACGGACCATATCTAGTTCAACTCTGCTTAGGAAACTGACAAGAACAGTAGCTCCTCTTCAGTCCAATACACTGTACTTGCTGGGAACAGACGCCAGTGCTATTTGTCCTGTGTATGGCAATGGCATAGCAATAGTGACTATTGTTACCATAAAACAACTCTTGCTCGTAAGACTAGAAACTGCATGTGATTCAACTCCATTTAGGACTGGGAAACAAACGCTAGCTTGCCTTACAAGAAACACACTCTGCTTTAGAGAAAAGAGCACTCTTCTACTCTACTGTGTTTCCTATAGGGCCAGAACAGTGAGCTTGCTCAGAACAAAAGAACTGTGCTTCCTACACACGGGCCATAACTAGTTCAACTCTGCTTAGGAAACTGACAAGAACAGTAGCTCCTCTTCCGTCCAATACACTGTACTTGCTGGGAACAGACGGGTGGGCTATTTACTGTGGATGGCAATGGGAGCAAAATAGTGACTTTTCCTTACCAGAAAACAGCTCTTGCTCTTAGGACCAGAAACTGCATGTGATTCAACTCCATTTAGGACTGGGAAACAAATGCTAGCTCGCCTTACATGAAACAAATGCTAGCTCGCCTTACATGAAACACACTCTGCTTTTGATTAAAGAGCACTCTTCTACTCTACTGTGTTTCCTATGAGGTCCGAACAGTGAGCTTGCTCAGAACAAAAGAACTGTGCTTCCTACACACACGGGCCATATCTAGTTCAACTCTGCTTAGGAAATTTATAAGAACAGTAGCTCCTCTTCAGTCCAATACACTGTACTTGCTGGCAACAGGCGCATGTGCTATTTGCACTGTGTATGTCAATGGGAGCGCAATAGTGACTTTCCTTACCAGAAAACAACTCTTCCTCATAGGACTAGAAACTGCATGTGATTCCACTCCATTTAGGACTGGGAAACAAATGCTAGCTCGCCTTACAAGAAACACACTCTGCTTTAAAGAAAATAGCACTGTTCTACTCTACTGTGTTTCCTATGGGGTCCAAACAGTGAGCTTGCTCAGAACAAAAGAACTGTGCTTAATACACACACGGACCACATCTAGTTCAACTCTGCTTAGGAAACTGTCAAGAACAGTAGCTCCTATTCAGTCCAATACACTGTACTTGCTGGGAAAAGACGCGGAGTGCTATTTGCCTTGTGTAGGGCAATGGGAGTGCAATAGTGACTTTCCTTACCAGAAAACAACTCTTGTTCGTAGGACCAGAAACTGCATGTGATTCAACTCCATTTAGGACTGGGAAACAAACTCTAGCTCGCTTTAAAAGAAACACACTCTGCTTTTGAGAAAAGAGCACTCTTCTACTCTACTGTGTTTCCTATAGGGCCAGAACAGTGACCTTGCTCAGAACATAAGAACTGTGCTTCCTACACACATGGGCCATATCTAGTTCAAACTCTGCTTAGGAAACTGACAAGAACAGTAGCTCCTCTTCAGTCCGATACACTGTACTTGTGGGGAACAGAAGCGAGTGATATTTGCACTGTGTATGGCAATTGGAGCACAATAGTGACTTGTCTTACCAGAAAACAACTCTTGCTCGTTGGACAAAAAACTGCACGTGACTCAACTCCATTTAGGACTGGGAAACAAACGCTAGCTCGACTTCCAAGAAACACACTCTGCTTTTGAGAAAAGAGCACTCTTCTACTCTACTGTGTTTCCTATAGGGCCAGAACAGTGAGCTTGCTCAGAGCATAAGAACTGTGCTTCCTACACACATGGGCCATATCTAGTTCAACTCTGCTTAGGAAACTGAGAAGAACAGTAGCTCCTCTTCAGTCCAATACACTGTACTTGCTGGGAACAGACGGGAGGGCCTATTTGCACTGAGTATGGCAATGGGAGCGCAATAGTGACTTTACTTACCAGAAAACAACTCTTGCTCGTAGGACCACAAACTGCATGTGATTCCACTCCATTTAGGACTGGGGAAACAAATGCTAGCTCGCCTTACAAAAACACACTCTGCTTTAGAGAAAAAAAGCACTCTTTTACTCTACTGTGTTTTCCTATGGTGTCCCGAACAGTGAGCTTGCTCAGAACAAAAGAACTGTGCTTCCTACACACATGGCCATATCTAGTTCAACTCTGCTTAGGAAACTGACAAGAACAGTAGCTCCTATTCAGTCCGATACACTGTACTTGCAGGGAACAGATGCGAGTGCTATTTGCACTGTGTACGGCAATTGGAGCACAATAGTGACTCGCCCTACCAGAAAACAACTCTTGCTCGTAGGACAAAAACCTGCATGTGAGTCAACTCCATTTAGGACTGGGGAAACAAACGCTAGCTCGCCTTACAAGAAACACACTCTGCTTTTGAGAAAAGAGCTCTCTTCTACTCTGCTGTGTTTCCTATAGGGCCAGAACAGTGAGCTTGCTCAGAACAAAAGAACTGTGCTTCCTACACACACGGGCCATATCTAGTTCAACTCTACTTAGGAAACTGACAAGAACAGTAACTCCTATTCAGTCGAATACACTGTACTTGCTGGGAAAAAATGCGAGTGCTCTTTGCCTTGTGTAAGGCAATGGGCACGCAATAGTGACTTTCCCTTTCCAGAAAACAACTCTTGTTCTTAGGACCAGAAACTGCATGTGACTCAAAACCATTTAGGACTGGGAAACAAACGCTAGCTCGCTTTACAAGAAACACACTCTGCTTTTGAGGAAAAGAGCACTCTTCTACTCTACTGTGTTTTCCTATAGGGCCAGAACAGTGAGCTTGCTCAGAACAAAAGAACTGTGCTTCCTACACACACGGGCCATATGTAGTTCAACTCTGCTTAGGAAACTGACAAGAACAGTAGCTCCTCTTCAGTCCGATACACTGTACTTGTGGGGAACAGAAGCGAGTGATATTTGCACTGTGTATGGCAATTGGAGCACAATAGTGACTTGTCTTACCAGAAAACAACTCTTGCTCGTTGGACAAAAAACTGCATGTGACTCAACTCCATTTAGGACTGGGAAACAAACGCTAGCTCGACTTCCAAGAAACACACTCTGCTTTTGAGAAAAAAGCACTCTTCTCCTCTACTGTGTTTCCTATGTGTTCCGAACAGTGAGCTTGCTCAGAAAAAAAAAAACTGTGCTTCCTACACACACGGCCATATCTAGTTCAAGTCTGCTTAGGAACCTGACAAGAACAGTAGATCCTATTCAGTCCAATACACTGTACTTGCTGGGGAACACACGCCAGTGCTATTTGTCCTGTGTATGTCAATGACAGCGCAATCGTTGGCTCTTCTTACCAGAAAACAACTCTTGCTCGTAGGACCAGAAACTGCATGTGATTCAACTCCATTTACGACTGGGGAAACAAACTCTAGCTCGCTTTACAAGAAACACACTCTGCTTTTTTGAGGAAAAGAGCACTCTTCTACTCTACTGTGTTTCCTATAGGGCCAGAACAGTGAGATTGCTCAGAAAAAAATAACTGTGCTTCCTACACACACGGACCATATCTAGTTCAACTCTGCTTAAGAAACTGAGAAGAACAGTAGCTCCTCTTCAGTCCAATACACTGTACTTGCTGGGGAACAGACGGGAGGGCTATTTGCACTGTGTATGGCAATGGGAGCACAATAGTGACTTTCCTTACCAGAAAACAACTCTTGCTCGTAGGACCAGAAACTGCATGTGATTCCACTCCATTTAGGACTGGGGAAACAAATGCTAGCTCGCCTTACCAAAACAAACTCTGCTTTAGAGAAAAGAGCACTCTTCTACTCTACTGTGTTCCCTATGGGGTCCAAACAGTGAGCTTGCTCAGAGCAAAATAACTGTGCTCCCTACACACACGGACCATATCTAGTTCAACTCTGCTTAGGAAACTGACAAGAACAGTAGCTCCTATTCAGTCCAATACACTGTACTTGATGGGAAAAAGACGCGAGTGCTATTTGCCTTCTGAAAGGCAATGGGAGCACAATAGTGACTTTCCTTACCAGAAAACAACTCTTGCCCTAGGACCAGAAACTGCATGTGATTCAACTCCATTTAGGAGTAGGAAACAAACGCTAGCTCGCCTTACAAGAAACACACTCTGCTTTTGAGAAAAGAGCACACTTCTACTCTACTGTGTTTCCTATGGTGTCCGAACATTGAGCTTGCTCAGAACAAAAGAACTGTGCTTCCTACACACATGGCCATATCTAGTTCAATTCTGCTTAGGAACCTGACAAGAACAGTAGCTCCTCTTCAGTCCCATACACTGTACATGCTGGGAACAGACGCCAGTGCTATTTGTCCTGTGTATGGCAATGGCAGCACAATAGTGACTCTTCTTACCATAAAACAACTCTTGCTCGTAGGACCAGAAACTGCATGTGATTCAACTCCATTTAGGACTGGGAAACAAAAGCTAGCTCACCTTACAGAAACACACTCTGCTTTAGAGAAAAGAAAACTCTTCTACTCTACTGTGTTTCCTATAGGGCCAGAACAGTGAGCTTGCTCAGAACAAAAGAACTGTGCTTCCAACACAGGGCCATAACTAGTTCAACTCTGCTTAGGAAACAGACAAGAGCAGTAGCTCCTCTTCCGTCGAATACACTGTACTTGCTGGGAAACAGACAGGAGGGCTACTTGCACTGTGGATGGCAATGGGAGCAAAATAGTGACTTTCCTTACCAGAAAACAGCTCTTGCTCGTAAGACCAGAAGCTGCATGTGATTCAACTCCATTTAGGACTGGGAAGCAAATGCTAGCTCGCCTTACATGAAACACACTCTGCTTTTGATTAAAGAGCACTCTTCTACTCTACTGTGTTTCCTATGAGGTCCAAACAGTGAGCTTGCTCAGAACAAAAGAACTGTGCTTCCAACACACACGGGCCATATCTAGTTCAACTCTGCTTAGGAAACTGACAAGAACAGTAGCTCCTCTTCAGTCCAATACACTGTACTTGCTGGCAACAGGCGCATGTGCTATTTGCACTGTGTATGTCAATGGGAGCACAATAGTGACTTTCCTTACCAGAAAACAATTCTTGCTCATAGGACTAGAAACTGCATGTGATTCCACTCCATTTAGGACTGGGAAACAAACGCTAGCTTGCCTTACAAGAAACACACTCTGCTTTAGAGAAAATAGCACTGTTCTACTCTACTGTGTTTCCTATGGGGTCCAAACAGTGAGCTTGCTCAGAACAAAAGAACTGTGCTTAATACACACGGACCACATCTAGTTCAACTCTGCTTAGGAAACTGACAAGAACAGTAGCTCCTATTCAGTCCAATACACTGTACTTGCTGGGAAAAGACGCGAGTGCTATTTGCCTTGTGTAGGGCAATGGGATCGCAATAGTGACTTTCCTTACCAGAAAACAACTCTTGTTCGTAGGACCAGAAACTGCATGTGATTCAACTCCATTTAGGACTGGGAAACAAACTCTAGCTCGCTTTACAAGAAACACACTCTGCTTTTGAGAAAAGAGCACTCTTCTACTCTACTGTGTTTCCTATAGGGCCAGAACAGTGAGCTTGCTCAGAACATAAGAACTGTGCTTCCTACACACACGGGCCATATCTAGTTCAACTCTGATTAGGAAACTGACAAGAAAAATAGCTCCTCTTCAGTCCGATACACTGTACTTGTGGGGAACAGAAGCGAGTGATATTTGCACTGTGTATGGCAATTGGAGCACAATAGTGACTTGTCTTACCAGAAAACAACTCTTGCTCGTTGGACAAAAAACTGCATGTGACTCAACTCCATTTAGGACTGGGAAACAAACGCTAGCTCGACTTCCAAGAAACATACTCTGCTTTTGAGAAAAGAGCACTCTTCTACTCTACTGTGTTTCCTATGTGTTCCGAACAGTGAGCTTGCTCAGAACAAAAAAAACTGTGCTTCCTACACACACGGCCATATCTAGTTCAAGTCTGCTTAGGAACCTGACAAGAACAGTAGATCCTCTTCAGTCCAATACACTGTACTTGCTAGGAACAGACGCGAGTGCTATTTGTCCTGTGTGTGTCAATGGCAGCGCAATAGTGACTCTTCTTACCAGAAAACAACTCTTGCTCGTAGGACCAGAAACTGCATGTGATTCAACTCCATTTAGGACTGGGAAACAAATGCTAGCTCTCCTTACATGAAACACACTCTGCTTTTGATTAAAGAGCACTCTTCTACTCTACTGTGTTTCCTATGAGGTCCAAACAGTGAGCTTGCTCAGAACAAAAGAACTGTGCTTCCTACACACACGGGCCATATCTAGTTCAACTCTGCTTAGGAAACTGACAGGAACAGTAGCTCCTCTTCAGTCCAATACACTGTACTTGCTGGCAACAGGCGCATGTGCTATTTGCACTGTGTATGTCAATGGGAGCGCAATAGTGACTTTCCTTACCAGAAAACAACTCTTGATCATAGGACTAGAAACTGCATGTGATTCCACTCCATTTAGGACTGGGAAACAAATGCTAGCTCCTCTTACAAGAAACACACTCTGCTTTAGAGAAAATAGCACTGTTCTACTCTACTGTGTTTCCTATGGGGTCCAAACAGTGAGCTTGTTCAGAACAAAAGAACTGTGCTTAATACACACACGGACCACATCTAGTTCAACTCTGCTTAGGAAACTGACAAGAACAGTAGCTCCTCTTCAGTCCAATACACTGTACGTGCTGGGAACAGACGCCAGTGCTATTTGTCCTGTGTATGGCAATGGCAGCACAATAGTGACTCTTCTTACCAGAAAACAACTCTTGCTCGTAGGACCAGAAACTGCATGTGATTCAACTCCATTTAGGACTGGGAAACAAAAGCTAGCTCACCTTACAGAAACACACTCTGCTTTAGAGAAAAGAACACTCTTCTACTCTACTGTGTTTCCTATAGGGCCAGAACAGTGAGAATGCTCAGAACAAAGAACTGTGCTTCCTACATACGAGCCATATCTAGTTCAACTCTGCTTAGGAAACTGACAGGAACAGTAGCTCCTCTTCATTTCGATACACTGTACTTGCTGGGAACAGACGCGAGTGCTATTTGCACTGTGTATGGCAATGGGAGCGCAATAGTGACTTTCCTTTCCAGAAAACAACTCTTGATCGTAGGACCAGAAACTGCATGTGATTCAACTCCATTTAGGACTGGAAAACAAATGCTAGCTCGCCTTACATGAAACACACTCTGCTTTTGAGAAAAGATCACTCTTCTACTCTACTGTGTTTCCTATGTGTTTCGAACAGTGAGCTTGCTCAGAACAAAAGAACTGTGCTTCCTACACACACGGGCCATATCTAGTTCAACTCTGCTTAGGAAACTGACAGGAACAGTAGCTCCTCTTCAGTCCAATACACTGTACTTGCTGGCAACAGGCGCATGTGCTATTTGCACTGTGTATGTCAATGGGAGCGCAATAGTGACTTTCCTTACCAGAAAACAACTCTTGATCATAGGACTAGAAACTGCATGTGATTCCACTCCATTTAGGACTGGGAAACAAATGCTAGCTCCTCTTACAAGAAACACACTCTGCTTTAGAGAAAATAGCACTGTTCTACTCTACTGTGTTTCCTATGGGGTCCAAACAGTGAGCTTGTTCAGAACAAAAGAACTGTGCTTAATACACACACGGACCACATCTAGTTCAACTCTGCTTAGGAAACTGACAAGAACAGTAGCTCCTATTCAGTCCAATACACTGTACTTGCTGGGAAAAGTCGCGAGTGCTATTTGCCTTGTGTAGGGCAATGGGAGCGCAACAGTGACTTTCCTTACCAGAAAACAACTCTTGTTCGTAGGACCAGAAACTGCATGTGATTCAACTCCATTTAGGACTGGGAAACAAACTCTAGCTCGCTTTACAAGAAACACACTCTGCTTTTGAGAAAAGAGCACTCTTCTACTCTACTGTGTTTCCTATAGGGCCAGAACAGTGAGCTTGCTCAGAACATAAGAACTGTGCTTCCTACACACACGGGCCATATCTAGTTCAACTCTGCTTAGGAAACTGACAAGAACAGTAGCTCCTCTTCAGTCCGATACACTGTACTTGTGGGGAACAGAAGCGAGTGATATTTGCACTGTGTATGGCAATTGGAGCACAATAGTGACTTGTCTTACCAGAAAACAACTCTTGCTCATTGGACTAGAAACTGCATGTGATTCCACTCCATTTAGGACTGGGAAACAAATGCTAGCTCGCCTTACAAGAAACACACTCTGCTTTTGAGAAAAGAGCACTCTTCTACTCTACTGTGTTTCCTATAGGGCCAGAACAGTGAGCTTGCTCAGAACAAAAGAACTGTGCTTCCAACACAGGGCCATAACTAGTTCAACTCTTCTTAGGAAACTGACAAGAACAGTAGCTGCTCTTCTGTCCAATACACTGTACTTGCTGGGAACAGACGGGAGGGCTATTTGCACTGTGGATGGCAATGGGAGCAAAATAGTGACTTTCCTTAGCAGAAAACAGCTCTTGCTCGTAGGACCAGAAACTGCATGTGATTCAACTCCATTTAGGACTGGGAAACAAATGCTAGCTCGCCTTACATGAAACACACTCTGCTTTTGATTAAAGAGCACTCTTCTACTCTACTGTGTTTCCTATGAGGTACAAACAGTGAGCTTGCTCAGAACAAAAGAACTGTGCTTCTTACACACACGGGCCATATCTAGTTCAACTCTGCTTAGGAAACTGAAAAGAACAGTAGATCCTCTTCAGTCCAATACACTGTACTTGCTGGCAACAGGCGCATGTGCTATTTGCACTGTGTATGTCAATGGGAGCGCAATAGTGACTTTCCTTACCAGAAAACAACTCTTGCTCATAGGACTAGAAACTGCATGTGATTCCACTCCATTTAGGACTGGGAAACAAATGCTAGCTCCTCTTACAAGAAACACACTCTGCTTTAGAGAAAATAGCACTGTTCTACTCTACTGTGTTTCCTATGGGGTCCAAACAGTGAGCTTGTTCAGAACAAAAGAACTGTGCTTAATACACACACGGACCACATCTAGTTCAACTCTGCTTAGGAAACTGACAAGAACAGTAGCTCCTATTCAGTGCAATACACTGTACTTGCTGGGAAAAGTCGCGAGTGCTATTTGCCTTGTGTAGGGCAATGGGAGCGCAACAGTGACTTTCCTTACCAGAAAACAACTCTTGTTCGTAGGACCAGAAACTGCATGTGATTCAACTCCATTTAGGACTGGGAAACAAACTCTAGCTCGCTTTACAAGAAACACACTCTGCTTTTGAGAAAAGAGCACTCTTCTACTCTACTGTGTTTCCTATAGGGCCAGAACAGTGAGCTTGCTCAGAACATAAGAACTGTGCTTCCTACACACACGGGCCATATCTAGTTCAACTCTGCTTAGGAAACTGACAAGAACAGTAGCTCCTCTTCAGTCCGATACACTGTACTTGTGGGGAACAGAAGCGAGTGATATTTGCACTGTGTATGGCAATTGGAGCACAATAGTGACTTGTCTTACCAGAAAACAACTCTTGCTCATTGGACTAGAAACTGCATGTGATTCCACTCCATTTAGGACTGGGAAACAAATGCTAGCTCGCCTTACAAGAAACACACTCTGCTTTTGAGAAAAGAGCACTCTTCTACTCTACTGTTTTTCCTATGGTGTCCAAACAGTGAGCTTGCTCAGAACAAAAGAACTGTGCTTCCTACACACATGGCCATAACTAGTTCAACTCTTCTTAGGAAACTGACAAGAACAGTAGCTGCTCTTCTGTCCAATACACTGTACTTGCTGGGAACAGACGGGAGGGCTATTTGCACTGTGGATGGCAATGGGAGCAAAATAGTGACTTTCCTTAGCAGAAAACAGCTCTTGCTCGTAGGACCAGAAACTGCATGTGATTCAACTCCATTTAGGACTGGGAAACAAATGCTAGCTCGCCTTACATGAAACACACTCTGCTTTTGATTAAAGAGCACTCTTCTACTCTACTGTGTTTCCTATGAGGTACAAACAGTGAGCTTGCTCAGAACAAAAGAACTGTGCTTCTTACACACACGGGCCATATCTAGTTCAACTCTGCTTAGGAAACTGAAAAGAACAGTAGCTCCTCTTCAGTCCAATACACTGTACTTGCTGGCAACAGGCGCATGTGCTATTTGCACTGTGTATGTCAATGGGAGCGCAATAGTGACTTTCCTTACCAGAAAACAACTCTTGCTCATAGGACTAGAAACTGCATGTGATTCCACTCCATTTAGGACTGGGAAACAAATGCTAGCTCGCCTTACAAGAAACACACTCTGCTTTAGAGAAAATAGCACTGTTCTACTCTACTGTGTTTCCTATGGGGTCCAAACAGTGAGCTTGCTCAGAAAAAAAGAACTGTGCTTAATACACACACGGACCACATCTAGTTCAACTCTGCTTAGGAAACTGACAAGAACAGTAGCTCCTATTCAGTGCAATACACTGTACTTGCTGGGAAAAGTCGCGAGTGCTATTTGCCTTGTGTAGGGCAATGGGAGCGCAACAGTGACTTTCCTTACCAGAAAACAACTCTTGTTCGTAGGACCAGAAACTGCATGTGATTCAACTCCATTTAGGACTGGGAAACAAACTCTAGCTTGCTTTACAAGAAACACACTCTGCTTTTGAGAAAAGAGCACTCTTCTACTCTACTGTGTTTCCTATAGGGCCAGAACAGTGAGCTTGCTCAGAACATAAGAACTGTGCTTCCTACACACACGGGCCATATCTAGTTCAACTCTGCTTAGGAAACTGACAAGAACAGTAGCTCCTCTTCAGTCCGATACACTGTACTTGTGGGGAACAGAAGCGAGTGATATTTGCACTGTGTATGGCAATTGGAGCACAATAGTGACTTGTCTTACCAGAAAACAACTCTTGCTCGTTGGACAAAAAACTGCATGTGACTCAACTCCATTTAGGACTGGGAAACAAACGCTAGCTCGACTTCCAAGAAACACACTCTGCTTTTGAGAAAAGAGCACTCTTCTACTCTACTGTGTTTCCTATGTGTTCCGAACAGTGAGCTTGCTCAGAACAAAAAAACTGTGCTTCCTACACACACGGCCATATCTAGTTCAAGTCTGCTTAGGAACCTGACAACAACAGTAGATCCTCTTCAGTCCAATACACTGTACGTGCTGGGAACAGACGCCAGTGCTATTTGTCCTGTGTATGGCAATGGCAGCACAATAGTGACTCTTCTTACCAGAAAACAACTCTTGCTCGTAGGACCAGAAACTGCATGTGATTCAACTCCATTTAGGACTGGGAAACAAAAGCTAGCTCACCTTACAGAAACACACTCTGCTTTAGAGAAAAGAACACTCTTCTACTCTACTGTGTTTCCTATAGGGCCAGAACAGTGAGAATGCTCAGAACAAAGAACTGTGCTTCCTACATACGAGCCATATCTAGTTCAACTCTGCTTAGGAAACTGACAGGAACAGTAGCTCCTCTTCATTTCGATACACTGTACTTGCTGGGAACAGACGCGAGTGCTATTTGCACTGTGTATGGCAATGGGAGCGCAATAGTGACTTTCCTTTCCAGAAAACAACTCTTGATCGTAGGACCAGAAACTGCATGTGATTCAACTCCATTTAGGACTGGAAAACAAATGCTAGCTCGCCTTACATGAAACACACTCTGCTTTTGAGAAAAGATCACTCTTCTACTCTACTGTGTTTCCTATGTGTTTCGAACAGTGAGCTTGCTCAGAACAAAAGAACTGTGCTTCCTACACACACGGGCCATATCTAGTTCAACTCTGCTTAGGAAACTGACAAGAACAGCAGCTCCTCTTCAGTCCGATACACTGTACTTGTGGGGAACAGAAGCGAGTGCTATTTGCACTGTGTATGGCAATTGGAGCACAATAGTGACTTGTCTTACCAGAAAACAACTCTTGCTCGTAGGACAAAAAACTGCATGTGACTCAACTCCATTTAGGACTGGGAAACAAACGCTAGCTCGACTTCCAAGAAACACACTCTGCTTTTGAGAAAAGAGCACTCTTCTACTCTACTGTGTTTCCTATGTGTTCCGAACAGTGAGCTTCCTCAGTACAAAAAAACTGTGCTTCCTACACACACGGCCATATCTAGTTCAATTCTGCTTAGGAACCTGACAAGAACTGTAGATCCTCTTCAGTCCAATACACTGTACTTGCTGGGAACAGACGCCAGTGCTATTTGTCCTGTGTATGGCAATGGCATAGCAATAGTGACTCTTGTTACCATAAAACAACTCTTGCTCGTAAGACTAGAAACTGCATGTGATTCAACTCCATTTAGGACTGGGAAACAAACGCTAGCTCGCCTTACAAGAAACACACTCTGCTTTAGAGAAAAGAGCACTCTTCTACTCTACTGTGTTTCCTATATGGCCAGAACAGTGAGCTTGCTCAGAACAAAAGAACTGTGCTTCCAACACAGGGCCATAACTAGTTCAAATCTTCTTAGGAAACTGACAAGAACAGTAGCTCCTCTTCCGTCCAATACACTGTACTTGCTGGGAACAGACGGGAGGGCTATTTGCACTGTGGATGGCAATGGGAGCAAAATAGTGACTTTCCTTACCAGAAAACAGCTCTTGCTCGTAGGACAAGAAACTGCATGTGATTCAACTCCATTTAGGACTGGGAAACAAATGCTAGCTCGCCTTACATGAAACACACTCTGCTTTTGATTAAAGAGCACTCTTCTACTCTACTGTGTTTCCTATGAGGTCCAAACAGTGAGCTTGCTCAGAACAAAAGAACTGTGCTTCCTACACACACGGGCCATATCTAGTTCAACTCTGCTTAGGAAACTGACAAGAACAGTAGCTCCTCTTCAGTCCAATACTCTGTACTTGCTGGCAACAGGCGCATGTGCTATTTGCACTGTGTATGTCAATGGGAGCGCAATAGTGACTTTCCTTACCAGAAAACAACTCTTGCTCATAGGACTAGAAACTGCATGTGATTCCACTCCATTTAGGACTGGGAAACAAATGCTAGCTCGCCTTACAAGAAACACACTCTGCTTTAGAGAAAATAGCACTGTTCTATTCTACTGTGTTTCCTATGGGGTCCAAACAGTGAGCTTGCTCAGAACAAAAGAACTGTGCTTAATACACACACGGACCACATCTAGTTCAACTCTGCTTAGGAAACTGACAAGAACAGTAGCTCCTATTCAGTGCAATACACTGTACTTGCTGAGAAAAGTCGCGAGTGCTATTTGCCTTGTGTAGGGCAATGGGAGCGCAACAGTGACTTTCCTTACCAGAAAACAACTCTTGTTCGTAGGACCGGAAACTGCATGTGATTCAACTCCATTTAGGACTGGGAAACAAACTCTAGCTCGCTTTACAAGAAACACACTCTGCTTTAGAGAAAAGAACACTCTTCTACTCTACTCTGTTTCCTATAGGGCCAGAACAGTGAGAATGCTCAGAACAAAGAACTGTGCTTCCTACATACGAGCCATATCTAGTTCAACTCTGCTTAGGAAACTGACAAGAACAGTAGCTCCTCTTCATTCCGATACACTGTACTTGCTGGTAACAGACGCGAGTGCTATTTGCACTGTGTATGGCAATGGGAGCGCAATAGTGACTTTCCTTTCCAGAAAACAACTCTTGATCATAGGACCAGAAACTGCATGTGATTCAACTCCATTTAGGACTGGAAAACAAATACTAGCTTGCCTTACATGAAACACACTCTGCTTTTGAGAAAAGATCACTCTTCTACTCTACTGTGTTTCCTATGGTGTCCGAACAGTGAGCTTGCTCAGAACAAAAGAACTGTGCTTCCTACACACACGGGCCATATCTAGTTCAACTCTGCTTAGGAAACTGACAAGAACAGTAGCTCCTCTTCAGTCCGATACACTGTACTTGTGGGGAACAGAAGCGAGTGATATTTGCACTGTGTATGGCAATTGGAGCACAATAGTGACTTGTCTTACCAGAAAACAACTCTTGCTCGTAGGACAAAAAACTGCATGTGACTCAACTCCATTTAGGACTGGGAAACAAACGTTAGCTCGACTTCCAAGAAACACACTCTGCTTTTGAGAAAAGAGCACTCTTCTACTCTACTGTGTTTTCTATGTGTTCCGAACAGTGAGCTTCCTCAGTACAAATAAACTGTGCTTCCTACACACACGGCCATATCTAGTTCAATTCTGCTTAGGAACCTGACAAGAACTGTAGATCCTCTTCAGTCCAATACACTGTACTTGCTGGGAACAGACGCCAGTGCTATTTGTCCTGTGTATGGCAATGGCATAGCAATAGTGACTCTTGTTACCATAAAACAACTCTTGCTCGTAAGACTAGAAACTGCATGTGATTCAACTCCATTTAGGACTGGGAAACAAACGCTAGCTCGCCTTACAAGAAACACACTCTGCTTTAGAGAAAAGAGCACTCTTCTACTCTACTGTGTTTCCTATAGGGCCAGAACAGTGAGCTTGCTCAGAACAAAAGAACTGTGCTTCCAACACAGGGCCATAACTAGTTCAACTCTTCTTAGGAAACTGACAAGAACAGTAGTTCCTCTTCTGGCCAATACACTGTACTTGCTGGGAACAGACGGGAGGGCTATTTGCACTGTGGATGGCAATGGGAGCAAAATAGTGACTTTCCTTACCAGAAAACAGCTCTTGCTCGTAGGACCAGAAACTGCATGTGATTCAACTCCATTTAGGACTGGGAAACAAATGCTAGCTCGCCTTACATGAAACACACTCTGCTTTTGATTAAAGAGCACTCTTCTACTCTACTGTGTTTCCTATGAGTTCCAAACAGTGAGCTTGCTCAGAACAAAAGAACTGTGCTTCCTACACACACGGGCCATATCTAGTTCAACTCTGCTTAGGAAACTGAAAAGAACAGTAGCTCCTCTTCAGTCCAATACACTGTACTTGCTGGCAACAGGCGCATGTGCTATTTGCACTGTGTATGTCAATGGGAGCGCAATAGTGTCTTTCCTTACCAGAAAACAACTCTTGCTCATAGGACTAGAAACTGCATGTGATTCCACTCCATTTAAGACTGGGAAACAAATGCTAGCTCGCCTTACAAGAAACACACTCTGCTTTAGAGAAAATAGCACTGTTCTACTCTACTGTGTTTCCTATAGGGCCAGAACAGTGAGCTTGCTCAGAACATAAGAACTGTGCTTCCTACACACACGGGCCATATCTAGTTCAACTCTGCTTAGGAAACTGACAAGAACAGTAGCTCCTCTTCAGTCCGATACACTGTACTTGTGGGGAACAGAAGCGAGTGATATTTGCACTGTGTATGGCAATTGGAGCACAATAGTGACTTGTCTTACCAGAAAACAACTCTTGATCGTTGGACAAAAAACTGCATGTGACTCAACTCCATTTAGGACTGGGAAACAAACGCTAGCTCGACTTCCAAGAAACACACTCTGCTTTAGAGAAAAGAGCACTCTTCTACTCTACTGTGTTTCCTATGTGTTCCGAACAGTGAGCTTGCTCAGAACAAAAAAACTGTGCTTCCTACACACACGGCCATATCTAGTTCAAGTCTGCTTAGGAACCTGACAATAACAGTAGATCCTCTTCAGTCCAATACACTGTACGTGCTGGGAACAGACGCCAGTGCTATTTGTCCTGTGTATGGCAATGGCAGCACAATAGTGACTCTTCTTACCAGAAAACAACTCTTGCTCGTAGGACCAGAAACTGCATGTGATTCAACTCCATTTAGGACTGGGAAACAAAAGCTAGCTCACCTTACAGAAACACACTCTGCTTTAGAGAAAAGAGCACTTTTCTACTCTACTGTATTTCCTATAGGGCCAGAACAGTGACCTTGCTCAGAACAAAAGAACTGTGCTTCCTACACAGGGCCATAACAAGTTCAACTCTGCTTAGGAAACTGACAAGAACAGTAGCTCCTCTTCCGTCCAATACACTGTACTTGCTGGGAACAGACGCGATGCTATTTGCACTGTGTATGGCAATGGGAGCGCAATAGTGACTTTCCTTACCAGAAAACAACTCTTGCTCGTAGTACCAGTAACTGCATGTGATTAAAATCCATTTAGGATTGGGAAGCAAATGCTAGCTCGCCTTACATGAAACACACTCTGCTTTTGAGAAAAGAGCACTCTTCTACTCTACTGTGCTTCCTATGGGGTCCAAACAGTGAGCTTGCTAAGAACAAAAGAACTGTGCTTCCTACACACACGGGCCATATCTAGTTCAACTCTGCTTAGGAAACTTACAAGAACAGTACCTCCTCTTCAGTCCAATACACTGTACTTGCGGGGAACATACGCGAGTGCTATTTGCACTGTGTATGGCAATTGGAGCCTTATAGTGACTTGTCTTACCAGAAAAAAACTCTTGCTCGTAGGACAAAAAACTGCATGTGACTCAACTCCATTTAGGACTGGGAAACAAACGCTAGCTCGACTTCCAAGAAACACACTCTGCTTTTGAGAAAAGAGCACTCTTCTACTCTACTATGTTTCCTATGTGTTCCGAAAAGTGAGCTTGCTCAGAACAAAAAAACTGTGCTTCCTACACACACGGCCATATCTAGTTCAAGTCTGCTTAGGAACCTGACAAGAACAGTAGATCCTCTTCACTACAATACACTGTACTTGCTTGGAACAGACGCCAGTGCTATTTGTCCTGTGTATGGCAATGGCAGCGCAATAGTGACTCTTCTTACCAGAAAACAACTCTTGCTCGTAGGACCAGAGACTGCATGTGATTCAACTCCATTTAGGACTGGGAAACAAACTCTAGCTCGCTTTACAAGAAACACACTCTGCTTTTGAGAAAAGAGCACTCTTCTACTCTACTGTGTTTCCTATAGGGCCAGAACAGTGAGCTTGCTCAGAACATAAGAACTGTGCTTCCTACACACACGGGCCATATCTAGTTCAACTCTGCTTAGGAAACTGAGAAGAACAGTAGCTCCTCTTCAGTCCAATACACTGTACTTGCTGGGAACAGACGGGAGGGCTATTTGCACTGTTTATGGCAATGGGAGCGCAATAGTGACTTTCCTTACCAGAAAACAAGTCTTGCTCGTAGGACCAGAAACTGCATGTGATTCCACTCCATTTAGGACTGGGAAACAAAAGCTAGCTCACCTTACAGAAACACACTCTGCTTTAGAGAAAAGAGCACTCTTCTACACTACTGTGTTTCCTATAGGGCCAGAACAGTGAGCTTGCTCAGAATAAAGAACTGTGCATCCTACACACGGGCCATATCTAGTTTAACTCTGCTTAGGAAACTGACAAGAACAGTAGCTCCTCTTCAGTCCGATACACGGTACTTGCAGGGAACAGACGCGAGTGCTATTTGCTCTGTGTACGGCAATAGGAGCACAATAGTGACTCGCCCTACCAGAAAACAACTCTTGCTCGTAGGACAAAAACCTGCATGTGATTCAACTCCATTTAGGACTGGGAAAAAAATGCTAGCTCCCCTTACAAGAAACACACTCTGCTTTTGAGAAAAGAGCACTCTTATACTCTACTGTGTTTCCTATGTGTTCCGCACAGTGAGCTTGCTCAGAACAAAAGAACTGTGCTTCCTACACACACGGGCCGTATCTAGTTCAACTCTGCTTAGAAAACTGACAAGAACAGTAGCTGCTCTTCATTCGAATACACTGTACTTGCTGGGAACAGACGCCAGTGCTATTTGCACTTGTAAGGCAATGGGAGCCCAATAGTGACTCTTCTTACCAGAAAAAAACTCTTGCTCGTAGGACCAGAAACGGCATGGGATTCAACTCCATTTCTGACTGGGAAGCAAATACTAGCTCGCCTTTCAAGAAACACAATCTAATTTTGAGAAAAGAGCTCTCATCTACTCTACTGTGTTTCCGATGGTGTCCGCACAGTGTGCTTTCTCAGAACAAAAGAACTGTGCTTCCTACACATACGAGCCATATCTAGTTCAACTCTGCTTAGGAAACTGACAAGAACAGTAACTCCTGTTCAGTCCAATACACTGTACTTGCTGGGAACAGACGCGAGTGCTATTTGTACTATGAATGGGAATGGGAGCGCAATAGTGACTTTCCTTACCAGAAAACAACTCTTGCTCATAGGACCAGAAACTGCATGGGATTCAACTCCATTTAGGACTGGGAAACAAATGCTAGCTCGCCTTACAAGAAACACACTCTGCTTTTGAGAAAAGGGCACTCTTCTACTCTATTGTGTTTCCTACCGGGTCCGAACTGTGAGCTTGCTCAGAACAAAAGACCTGTGCTTACTACACACACGGGCCATATCTATTTCAACTCTGCTTAGGAAACTGACAAGAACAGTAGCTCCTCTTCAGTCCAATACACTGTACATGCTGGGAACAGATGCCTGTGCTATTTGCCCTGTGTATGACAATGGGAGCGCAATAGTGACTCTTCTTACCAGAAAACAACTCTTGCTCGTAGGACCACAAACTGCATGGGATTCAACTCCATTTAGTACTGGGTAACAAACGCTGTCTCGCCTTACAGGAAACACACTCTGCTTTCGAGAAAAGGGCACTCTTCTACTCTATTGTGTTTCCTATGGTGTCCGAACTGTGAGCTTGCTCAGAACAAAAGAACTGTGCTTCCTACACAC